>NW_026624472.1:25288-26694 GCF_030028575.1 Malurus melanocephalus
ACTGGCACCAAACCTGGGATCCAATTCCCAGAGACCCCAAAACAAACCCCAAAACAAACCCTATTGATGGCACGGCCCAGGCTTGGAACCCAAAACAGGGAATTCTGGAAGGAATTTTAGAAGGGATTCTGGAAGGAATTCTGGAAGGGATTTTCGGAGCCTGGACGGGGCTCGGGGCCCCATGGCACAGGGGAAGGTGTCCCTGCCCACGGTGGGACTGGAGGGGCTTCCAGGTCCCTTCCAGCCCAAAGCACTCCAGGATTCTGTGGCTTTTCCAGCCCCTCCTGGCTCAGGAACAGCCGGGACCGGCCACACCGTGACTGCAATTCTGCTCCTGGCAGTGTCCTTTGGGAGCGGAAAGGTGTCCCTGCTCCTCGTGCCATCCTCACCCAAAGCTGCCCCAGCTCCAGGCCTGGCCCTGTGAGCCCCCACAGGGGACAGAGGTGACATCCAGGATCATCCCCCGCTCACTGTGTGTCCCCACACCACAGGGGACAGAGGTGACATCCAAGATCATCCCCCACTCACTGTGTGTCCCCACCCCATAGGGAACACCCCACAAGGTCCAGACCTGGCCATGTGAATCCTGACAGAGGTGTCACCTGGGATCACCCTCCGCTCCCTGGGTGTCCCCACACCACAGGGACAGAGGTGTCACCCGGGATCAGCCCCCGTTCCCCTGGATGTCCCCACACCACAGGGGACACCCAACAAAGTCCAGCCCCCCACAGGGGACAGAGGTGTCACCTGGGATCATCCCCTGCTCCCTGGATGTCCTCGACCCACAGGGGACACACCCACAAGGATCAGCCCCCGCTCCCTGGATGTCCCCACACCACAGGGACAGAGGTGTCAGCTGAGATCACTCCCCTCCTTGCTGGATGTCCCCACCCCGCAGGGGACATCCCACAAGGTCCAAGCTCAAGTTTGCTCTGTTTGTCCCCTCACAGCCACACAAACACTTGTTTCTCCTCAGAGATGTCTCACACCCAACTGCCCATGGAGATTGCTCTGAGGCTCCAATTTGAGCTCCTGTTTGATGCCCACGGGGTTGGCAGGGAAGGAAGGGATTTTGGAAGAAATGAAGGCATTTTGGAAGGAAGAAATCTTGAAAGGAAGAAATTAAAGAAGGAAATTTGGAAGGAAGGCATTTAGGAAGAAAGGAATTTTGGAAGGAATTTTTGCATTTTGGAAGGAAGGAATTTTGGAATTTTGGAAGGGAGCAAAGGACGGAGGGGAGGAAGGAAGGAAGGCAGAAAGGAAGGAAGGAATTTAGGAAGGAAGGTATTTAGGAAGGAAGGCAGGTGAGGTGCCCATCCCAAAGTGCTGCTCCAGGCATAGTCCCAGATTTATTCCCAGAGCGGGTTTTAATCCTTAATCCCAGAGTGGGTTTTAATCCCCAGGCA
>NW_026624472.1:29209-35592 GCF_030028575.1 Malurus melanocephalus
GACCAAAAACCCCTTCCCCAGAACAGGCAGCCCTGTGAGGGCCAGGAGGAGCYCAGGTGAGCAGCAATGGCCCCGTTCCCCAGGGCAGGGTGTCCCCGTTACCTGCGGGCCCGGTGTCTGCTCGTCCAGCTGGGGCTGCAGCGTCCCCAGCGCCGCCTGGCTCAGGGTGCCCACGCGGCCGGGCTGTCCCCGCAGCGTCACCGTGATGGTCGTGGGGGCCTTCAGGCCTGCAGGACACACAGCAAGGTGGCTGTGACACGGGGGATGTGGGGGCCACCCTCAAAGCAGAGGGGGCTGCTCGGGAGCCACCGGCACGTGGCTGTGCCTGAGGCAGGAGAACCTTCTGGAACATTGGGATGCCCCCTGAGTACCTCCCTGCCCCTCACCTGCAGCCTGATTGGAGATCTGGGCCAGCCCAGGGAGGCTGCTGGCCAGCTTGGCCAGGCCCCCGTTGGTCAGCAGCTGGTGGATGGCCGTGGGCTTGCCGCCGGCAGAGGCTCCCAGGGACAGCGAGGTGGCCACGGGGATGGTGCGGACGATGGCGCCGGTGTCCGTGGTGATGGCACCCAGGCTCTGCAGGGCTGTGGGTGCCTTCACAGCCGAGCTCTGCAAGGACAGACACAAACCCTGAGCCCTGCAAGGAAAGCAGAGCCAGGGATGGCTGCTCTCCCTCTCCAGMCTGAAATCTTTGGGGTTCCCACATTTCCTCCTTGGCCACACACAGGGCTGAATTCCCAGAACTTTTATAACGTCTCACTTCAACCTGAAATTCTGACTGGGACAAAAGTGACTTCCCTGAGGTCACCTTGCACTGACACAGGTGTGGGTTTTCCCAGAATGTCACGGAGAACGAGCACCAAGCCCTCTAAATCTGTTCTGTAACAGCAGTTTCACAGAATCACGGAATCCCAAAATGCCAGAATCCCAGAATCTCGGAATCACACAGTCAGAAAGTCAGAGAGTCACGGAACCCCGGAATCACAGAATCACAAAATCACAGAGTTACAGAGAATTACAGAATCAATCACAGAATCACAGAGTCATAAAATCCCAGAATCTCAGAATCCCCTGGGTTGGCAGAGACCTTCAAGATCTCCCAGTCCAAGCCCTGCCCTGACACCCCAACCGACCCACAGCATCARCCCCACATGCAATGTTTGTTAAACACAGCCAGGGATGGTGACTGCACCCCCTCCCCGGGCAGACCATCCCAGTGCTTCATCGTTCTTTCTGTAAAAAGCTTTTTCCTGATATCCAACCTCCATTTCCCTTGGCACAGCTCAGGGGAAATCTCTCGTTCTGTGCCCTCTGGCTCCCGACCCCCCTGCTCACAGCCCCTCTCAGGTGGTTTGCAGGTGGCTGCACAAAAACACCACCCCACAGAACCTTTTATTTCCCTTCAGGGAGCACCGAGGCCGCCCCTCATCGTTCCTGGTGCTCAGGACAGACCCTCAGGCTCCCTCTGCCTCCCAAACTCCCTGACCTGCACGGGTGAAGCAGCAGCAGCCACGCCGGCGGGGAGGCTCGAGGACTTGGTGCCGATGTCCTGCAGGCTGAAGCTCAGCCCCTGGAGCAGGCTGCTGGCAGAGGCTGCTCCTGAAAGAGCCAGGGAAGGGAAAAATCAGGGAGGATTCACCAGAGTGGAATCCCAGCTGTGTCCTGGGATGTGAAGCTGCTCTTCAATGAGCCTGAGGCTGCTGGTGATTGAAACATGGATTTTGGTTTAGGGTTTTTTTATATGTAAAGTAGCTTTGTATTTTATAAGAATTTAGATAATTAACATTTTATTTATATACCCATATAATATATATATTTATATATATATACTAAGATAAATATAAAAATATAAATATAATACAATATTATATTATCTTTATATATAATACAATATCTTATATATAAATATACATATTTATACATATATATTATATATATGTAAAGATACATATTTATATATAGTACAATATACAAAATAGTATCTTTTATATAGAAATATAAAAATATAATAAATATAATACATTATATTATCTTTATGTATTATATATCTACTTTATATATTTTATTAATATAACATAATATAAATATAAATATAAATATAAATATAAATATAAATATAAATATAAATATAAATATAAATATATTTGTATATGTTATATAAATACATATATATACATATATGTATAATATATCTTTGCATATTTATTAGATATAATTAGTTTTTATTTGTATATAATGTATAGAATAGGCCGTTTGTTCTTCCTCTGTTCCCTTTTTCATTCCTTCTCTGTTCTTTTCCCATGGCTTTCAGTTCCCTGTGAATTGATTTTCTTGTGTCTAATTGTAACTATTCTCCCAGGRTATTACCAGGGATGCTCCCACAGCACATTTTATTTATTAATTATTAATTTAAAAGAAAAAAAAAAAAGTTCCTGGAAACCCAAGGTCTTCAAAGCTGCCAGAACATCAAGCCTTCCAAATGGCTGTGGGTTTGTGTCATTTTCATAAAAATGACACAATTCACAGGTCAGAGGGTGGGTTTGGTGTCTCATTTCATAAAAATGACAATTTTCAGGTCACCCAACAGCGATTCCCTCCAAACTCTGCCCCAGCCAGACCTCCAGCAACAAGGGGATGGAGGAAGGGGGATCCACCAAACCCCGTGAATTCACTGAGCCTTTCCCTTGCTGAGCAGATGAGGGCAGGGCAGGTACCTGTGAGGCCAGTGACRGGCTGGGCCTGCAGGCCATGGCTGCTGCTGGCCACCAGCCGGCTCTGCAGGGCCTGGAAAGCACTGGGGGCTGAGCTGCTGGGGATCCCGGCTGGAGCTGGACTCAGAGAGGCCTCTGCTGCTGGACTCAGCCTGAAACACAGAATCAGAGTCACAGGATCAATCACAGCGTCACAGGATCAATCACAGAGTCACGGAATCAATCACAGGATCAATCACAGAGTCACAGCATCAGTCACAGGATCAATCACAGGGTCACAGCATCAGTCACAGGATCAATCACAGAGTCAATCACAGCATCAATCACAGGATCATTCACAGGATCAATCACAAAGTCACAGGATAAATCACAGCATCAATCACAGCGTCACGGAATCAATCACAGGATCAATCCAGGAAACACAGAATCCATCCCAAAATCCATCTCAGGATCAAGCTCAGGATCACAGAATCAATCACAGGATCACAGAATCACAGAAACACAGCATAAATCACAGGATCAATCACAGAGTCAAGAATCACAAAATCAAATCACAGAGTCACAGAATCATAGAATCAGTCACAAAATCAATCACAGAATCTCAGAATCCCCAGGGTTGGCAGAGACCTTCAAGATCTCCCAGTCCAAGCCCAGCCCTGACACCCCAACCAACTCTTGGCATCAGCCCCACATGCAATGTTTGTTAAACACAGCCAGGGATGGTGACTGCACCCCCTCCCCGGGCAGACCATCCCAGGGCTTTATCATTCTTGCTGTAAAAAGCTTTTTCCCAATACCCAACCTCCATTTCCCTTGGCACAGCTTAGGGGAAATCTCTCGTTCTGTGCCCTCTGGTTCTGCAGCTCTGCCTGGAGAGAGCCCGACCCTCCTGCCCACAGCCCCTTCCAGGAATTTTCAGAGAGCGATGAGGTCACTCTGAGTGTCCTTTTGTCCAGGCTGAGCACCCCCAGCTCCCTCAGCCGTTCCTCACAGGGTTTGTGTTCCCAGCCCTTGCCCAGCCTCGTTGCCTCCTCTGGACACCTCCAGCCCCTCAATGTCCTTCCCAAACTGAGGGGCCAGAACTGGACACAGCACTCGAGGTGTGGCCTCAGCAGTGCCCAGCACAGGGGAGAATGACCTGAATGACCTCCCTGCTCCTGCTGACCACACCATTCCTGATCCAGGCCAGGTGCCATGGGCCTTTTTGGCCACCAAGGCAYCCTGCTGGCTCATGTTCAGTCGGCTGTCTGAAGGGCAAGGGAGAGACCCCAGTGAGGGATAAAACTGCCCAGGGTGGGCAGGGACAGCTGTGACAGCGAGCTRGMACTGCCCYGAGCAAGGGAGAGACCCCWGTGYRGGATAAAACWGCCCAGRRYRRGSRGGGACAGCTGTGACAGYGAGCTGGCACTGCCCCGAGSAAGCAGYGCTCYRGGAGAAGGRAGCAGAGCAACAGAACCCAAAGCCAGAGAATCAYAGGATTGGCACAGCTGGAAAAAGCATCCAAAGTCATCAATTCCAAGTTTCCAGAACAGCAGCCAAGACAAGAATCACCAAAATTGACACATTTCCAAACCGGAAGAGGGTTTGTTACATGTGCACCTCTCCCTGGGTTGACATCGACCCTGCAGGGGTGTCTTTCCTGTTTAAAACCTACTTTTAATTTTAAAACCAGAAATTCCTCTTCCTCTCCTGTCSCAAATGACAGAATCYTGGAATGGTTTGGGTTGGAAGGGGCCTTAAAGCCCATCCAGKGGCACCCTTGTCATGGGCAGRGACATCTCCCACTGTCCCAGGGTGCTCCAAGCCCTGTCCAACACTTYCAGGGAYGGGRCAGCCACAGGGAATGAGGTCAGAGTGCAGTGCCCCAAAGCCTGATTTSAATTATGAAKTTAAAAAAGGTGCCAWCACGAGGCTTATTCCCCAAAAGAAATCCCTTTCATATCCTTCACGAGCTGCTCTGAAGCTTCCTTCCCTGCCTTTGGAATGAACACGTTTGATTGTCAGAGGGAACGAAGGGAAGGATTAAAGACAGAATTTCTGCCCAAGCCACCAGGGTCATTCCAAAGGCAGAGATAAGCGAGCCTGAGTTTGGGAAAGCACATCAAACACAACCCACAGCCACAATACCTTCCACTCCTCCCACTCCTGCCACTCCCAGGCTCGACTCCCAGCTGGCACAGAGCGTTCAGCAGTCCCAGAGTCTCCCCCGCGCCASAAAATTCCGGTGAGATGCAAGACACCAGAAAGCTCCACGTGCAGGGATGGCCCTGTGGTGGCGTTTGCCTGTCAAAAAGACCCGAAAAAACCCACAAAATKCCAAATTCCCACTCACTTGGGGGTGGAGAGCAGGCCCGACAGCTCCTTTGCACTGGACACGGACTGGCTGACGGGCAGCGGCTTCCCGGAGACAACTGCAAAACAAAAAAGGAGAATCCTCAGTTTCTCTGTCCCACAAATCCYTGGGGATTCTGCAGGGATCCCCCTCTCTCCAAGTACCCACAGGCACGCCCAGGGGTTCATCCAGCTCTCAGAAATGAATTCTTCTCTGGGAATCACAGCCTGAGGCACCGCACCAGACACCAGGAGGGTGAAAATCCAATTAAAACACACGTGGGATTACGGCAGCCAAAAGTGAAGGAATCRCCTTCCAAAACCCTGAAGGAATCTCAGGCCCTTGCAACCAAATACAAATCTCCTAAAGATTCTCTCCACTCATCCCCTCCTGTTCCATTACTGCCTCAAAAGATTTCTGGTTGATTTTGTAAGGATTCTTTAATTAAAGACACTTTACAAAATACACAGGGATGCGACGAGTCACGGTTATTTGTTTATTGCAGCATTTTGGGATAGAACTGCATTCCTTTCTTGTGCATTCCTCCTGCTCACACCCGGTAAAAGAGAGGGAATTCTCATTTGGGTTTCATGTTTACTTCTGCAAGTCATTTCCTTTCTGTGAAAAGAAGTAAAGTTTGGAAAATTAAAAAAAATTAAATAAAAACAAAAAGAAGTTCCCAGGAACACAAGGTTTTCAAAACTGCCAGAAAATCAAGCGCAACCTTCCAAAAGGATGTGGGTTTGTGTCTTTTCACAGCTCAGAACAGCTGYTCAGCTGGCACAGAGGTGCTTGGAAAGGAGCAGAGTTATTTCTCAGCTTTGAAAACCTTGGATTTCCAGGCAGAACGGAGCCGCTGACCTTTGGTTGCAYACCCAGGGAATGTTTTATGGAGTTGTGGCATGAGGAAGATGCTCCAGACAAGGCACCATCCTTAGGGACAGCAGGCAGAGCTTTTGGCCTCTCCTGCAGAGGCTCAGGGAAGAAGATGGAGCCCATCAGCTCTTCTTGGCTGTTTTTCTGCGTTGCATAGGCGGGATGGGAGCTGGGATTTGTCTGGATGGGAACCCAAGGTGTGCTGTGCCAGCATCCAGGCCCCGTGGGGATCAGCAGAGCGGGCAGCTYCACTGGGTCAGGGGTTCTGAGCACACACAGCTCCTCCAGAGGGAGGGAGGGAGCAACAGAGCTGGGATCCCTCGAGCAGGAGCAGGTTCCAGGCGGGACGAGCAGAACCGAAGATGCTTCCACCCTGCACAGAGCAAGGGGTCCAGCAGGACCAGCAGCCTGCTCCTGCAGCTGCTCCGGGACCAGGGGGAGGTGTGGGACCAGGGGGAAGTGTAGGA
>NW_026624472.1:36527-38322 GCF_030028575.1 Malurus melanocephalus
CCTCCCTGCAGCTGCCTTCTCCAGAACTGAGGAAACCCTGACCCGCAGCTCCCTCCAGAACCGAGGGATCCCTGACCCGCAGCTCCCTCCACAACCGAGGAATTCCTAACCCGCAGCTCCCTCCCCGCCCCGCAGCGCCCTGAGGGCGGCTCTGGGCACAGCCAGGGCCCCKTTCTGGGGTGACACGGCAGCTGTGYGCTCAGGACTCACTTTCTGCCTGGGTGCCCAGGGCTGCTCCGCTGCCCACGCCCGCAGCATCTCCGTGGGAGACAATGGTCACCTTGATTTTGGCTCGTTTGGAGGCTTTGGCGCACGGGGTCGGGCTGGGGCTCTGGTGCCTCTTCAGCTGCACGCGCACATCGTCTTTGTCAGCCCCTTCCGAGTGCTCTGAGGACACTGGAACTGGGGGACACAGAAGGAGCTTTTTGAGCCCCCATGTGTGCCAGAAAGGGAACATGCCCATGCACAGTGCCCTCCATGCCAGCCTGCCCAGCTCCCATGCACAGGAACTCGCTCTGCTCTCCTACACCGGCCCCTGTGCCAGGCTGAGATCCCAGGAACTGCCTCAAGCTGCTCCCAAAGCGGGGTGGGATGGAAGGGAAGAGAAAGGGCTGTGGGCAGTGATGCCACATCTCCACACAGAGGGAATATTTTCTATATTCTCCATAAATATGGAGATTTTCATCTCAAAATCCTGGCATCAGGCTCCTCCAGCAGCCCTGATCTCAGGGGAGGGGAGAAGGTGCGGATTGGCAGGCCCAGAGGATCAGAGCTCAGCTCCAACACAGCCCCAGCATCCCTGCCATGGCTCCTGCCTGGCGCTCCCRGAGCTGGGTGGGTTCTGAGAGGCACCGAGAGAAGCAGAGAAGGGGCTGCAGCAAAGCAAAGCGCCCAAAATTCCACACTGGGAAGGACTGGGACAGAAGAACCCCGARCTCAGAGCTGTCCTCTGCTCAGTGTCTCACTGTGCTGCCATGTCCCCAATCTGTCACACCCACATGTCCCCTCCRTTTGTCACACCTGACCCCAAAGGCCAGGTTTCCCAAGGCCAGAGCCATCAGGAATGGCACAGAGGAGCCACAAGGGTTCCAGGGATCAAGGAACATTTTAAACCAGGGACATTGCTATGAGCTGCCAGACCCTGCCCACCCACACATCTGCCACCACTGGTACAACAACCACCCAGCCCCAGCCTGAAATGCTGAGAATTTCCTCTTTCCTGGGCATCTGAGCCACATATTCAACAGCTCAGAGGCCAAGATGTCCCTCCCTTCTTATTTAGAGACATCTGGATAGAGATAACTGATCTAAAATCAATACAAATTAGCACATCTCTTTGTATGTGCTCACATTTACACGCTGTGTGTCACCCACACCCCTTGAGCTGTGAGGGCAGGACAAGGCTGCAGCCAAATCCCCAAATTTCAGGCCACTCCCAGCATTTTGGGGCTGCTCTAATTCCCAGGACAGGTGCCCAGCTCGCTGTCCCACTCTGTCACCTTGAGCCTGCACTCCTCATGCAACATTGCCAACATGCATCATCCAAATAAGAGCAGCACCCCAGGGTCACCAGGCAGGACAGCGAGTGACACCCCACGGTCACCAGGCAGGCAGGACAGCGAGTGACATCCCAGGGTCACCAGGCAGACAGGACAGTGAGTGACATCCCAGGGTCACCAGGCAGGCAAGAAGTGGGTGGTACCCCAGGGCCATCAAGCAAGCAGGACAGTGAGTGACACCTTAAGGTCACCAGGTAGGCAGGACAGCGAGAGTGGCACCCCAGGGTCACCAGGCA
>NW_026624472.1:39535-43829 GCF_030028575.1 Malurus melanocephalus
CGTGTCTGGGATGCTCCAACACCACCCGTGGTCCATCACACCGCTGTCCACATCCCCTGCTCCCCCCCCAGCACAGGAAGGGTTAAACTCGTGTCCAGCAGAGCAAACCTGAGTAAAATTCCCCCAATATTTATCCACTGGGAACGGGGCAGGGCTGGGGAACAGGCCGAGCGAAGGGGACCCTTGGCTTCAGCTTCAAACACAGCAGAGAGAAAGCAAAAAGCAGAGGGACAAAGGGACACATCCCCAAAGCAGGGGGACTCGGGGCCACATTCCCAAAGAGGGGGACAAGGGGACACGGGGGACACACCCCCAAGGGAGGGGGACACGGGGGTCACACCCCCAAAACAGGGGGACACGGGGGTCCCATCCCCAAAGCAGGGGGACATGGGGGCCACATTCCTGAAGCAGGGGAACATGGGGACACGGGGGCCACATCCCCAAAGGAGGGGGACAAGGGGACACGAGGTCACACCCCCAAAGGAGGGGGACAAGGGGACACGGGGGCCACATCCCCAAATGCAAGGGAAGAGGAAGATGATGGAGGAAGGCAGCAGAGACAGAGAAGGAGGCAGACAGGGACAGAGACAGCGAGAAGTGAGGAGATACTCACCAAAGAGACATGAAGAGGTGCCAGGAGGAAGAGCTTTCCTCACCAGCATGTTTTGTTTCAGAAAAGCAGCAAACTGAGCTGAAATGAATCAGAGAGAATTACAGAATCACAGCCTGGCTTTGCAGGGGACAGGGGCTCTGCAGGGGACAGGGGCTCTCTGAAGGGGACAGGGGCTCTCTGCAGGGGACAGGGGCTCTCTGCAGGGGACAGGGGCTCTCTGCAGGGGACAGGGGCTCTCTGCAGGGGACAGGGGCTCCAGGGACAACACTGCAACCCCCGGCCAGGGAGCTGGGAGTGGGCAGAGCTCCGGACACGGATCCAGCACAGGGAACAACGGAGATGCAGCACCTCCTCTGCTGATCACAGCTTTGGGAGGACACAGCCCAACCAAGAGCCCTCTCTGCTCTGGTGGCTCGGCAAGGAGAGCAGCTGGACACTGAGCCAGCACTGCCCTGAGCAGCTCCAGGCAGGAATTGCCACAGCATTGCCACCAAAACCGGGCAGCTGCACCACAGAGCCTCCTCCTGCCTCCTCTGCCGCCTGGGAACTGCTCCCCTCAGCTACAGCAACAGGAACACAGTGCTTCAGTGCCTGCTCTGGGGAATTCAGGGAGATCCCAGCTCCAGCTTCACCTGGAGTCTGGCCCTGAGTCAGGATCGATGGCCAGGGTCACTGCTGCAGGTGACACCATCCTGCTGCCGATGACACCATCCAACCTGGCCAGGGTTATTGCTGCAGATGACACCACCCAGCCTGTCCCTGTCTGTCCCTGAGCAAAGCAAGAGGAGGATGCAGAACTCTACCCCAGGTGCTGCTGATGTTTGCCAGAAGGGATCCTCAGCCACAAAACCACTCTCTGCCCTCACAGAGCTCACCACTACACAGAAGGTTTTTGATCAGCCTCAAACAGGACACAAAACCYCACAGCTCGAGCTGGTTTCTCATCYAGAGCTGGTTTCTCATCCAGAGCTGGTTTTCCACAGGCCACTTGCTGCAAGATGGTTCTGTAATTCCCCAAATTCCACAGYTCCCACCTCAATCCCATYTCCTGAGCTCCTTCAGWGTCYCCCCAGGCASCCTGGAAGGAGACATTGGCCCAGGGTCCCCCAAAAGGATCAGAGCATGGCTACAGGGGGTGTGGTCAGTCAAAGAAAGTCCTTCCCGCTCCCAACAGCACGAAGGCTCCACAAGCTGCACMAACACCGTTTCCAACCTCATTCCAACCCTCCACGAGCTGTGACAGGGGGTGAAAGCTGCACAGAGAGCTTGGAATTCAACACAGGACTCGGAAGATAAAACCCTTGTTAGAGGTTAGGATTTTTTTTCTTTGTTTTTCATMTTGGAGAATTTCTTCTCTATTTCGTTGCTGAGACACAATAATAGGTGAGTCACTCTGATCGTAACTACATCAAAAGAGATGTGTGACAGCCCAGAGAAAGCTGGCACTGGCTTTGTAGTTGAGTTAGTTATCATTGTTATAATTCATTATTATTATTATAATATTTATATAGCATTATAATATTATATATTATATAATAATAAACCATATTACTATTATATTACTTATATTATCATTATAGTATTATTAACTACCATTATTATTATATTTATTATAATATCATACATTGTATTTATATAATATTGTTATACTATATATAATATTATCACAATATGAAATTATTAACTATCATTATTAAATTATATTTACATAGTATTGTATTATATATACTACATTATTATAATATTTCAATGACATTGTATTATTATAGTCTTATTAACTATCATTTATTATCATTATACTCATTATATTAAATTATATATTTATATCTATATAGTATTATATTATATAATGTATTACATTATTACAATATTATAGTATTATATTATTATAGCATATTATTATAGTATTATTAACTATCCATTATTATTCTATTTATAATATTATATTATGTATTTATAGGTTATATTATATACTGTATATTACATTATTACAATATTATAATAACATCTTATAGTTATTAACTATCATTTATTATTAAATCTATTATGTTATATATACATTTAAATAGTAATATACTATGTATTATATAGTATATTATATATTATTATAGCATTAACTATCACTTATTATTAAATTTTTTTATATTATATATTATTATTATACTATATATTATATAATCAATTATATTATATTTTATTATTATCATTATTATAGCATTATTAGCTATCATTGTTATTTATTTCCCTTGTTACACAAACCAGTAAAAACCGTTATTCCCTTTTTCCCATATCTTTGCCTTAAAGCCCTGTAATTTCAAAGCCACAATAATTCAAAGAAAAAAAAAATAAAAACCCACATTCACCACTACAAAAGAAGTCGCTGCCTTCATTAACAAACACCTGTTTTTCAAACCACAACCCCGGGCAGGTGCAGGCAGAGAAGGAGCCCAGTGCAGCTGTGGGAGGGTGGGGAGCTGCAGGAGTTACCTTGTGCCTGTTTGTGGCTCAGGACAGTGTCTGTTCTGGGCACCGGCCGCTTCAGCAGCTGCGTGGGGCCCGCGGGGCTGGGCTTGGCCAGGGACAGCGCTGCCACCTTGCTCTTGGGGCTGGACGTGGGGCTGCTGGACACGCTGGACAGGTCCTGCTGGGAGAGAGGGACACGTCAATGCTGTGGTGTTGGGGCTGCTGGACACGCTGGACAGGTCCTGCTGCGAGAGAGAGACACGTTAATGCTGTGGTGTTGGGACTGCTGGATATGCTGGACAGGTCCTACTGGGAGAGAGGGACACGTCAGTGCTGTGGTGTTGGGGCTGCTGGACACGCTGGACAGGTCCTGCTGGGAGAGATGGAAACGTTAATGCTGTGGTGTTGGGGCTGCTGGACACGCTGGACAGGTCCTGCTGGGACAAAGGGACACGTCAGTGCCATGGTGTTGGGGCTGCTGGACAGGTCCTGCTGGGAGAGAGGGACACATCAGTGCTGTGGCTGCTGGACATGCTGAACAGGTCCTGCTGGCACAGAGGGACACTTTAATGCCATGTGTCTCCAAGCAGGAGGCACTCTGTGCAGAGCAGGCCTGTGGCTCAAGGTGCGTTTTCCCCACCATGAGAACCCTGGGATTTTAAAGGCTGGAAAAACCTTTGAGATCATCAAGTCCCATTATCGACACCACGGTCACCCCAACCCATGTCCCCAGGTGCCACATCCACGTGTTTTTCAAACACTCCAGGCTGGTGACTCCACCCCTGCCTTGTGCAGCCTGGTCCAATGCTTTACAACCCTTCCCTAAAATTACAAAATAATTTTCCCTAAAATCTCATCTAAAGYTTCCCTGGCACAACCTGAGACCAATTCCCCGCAGTCTCTTCTCACATCTCTCTCCCTGATGCCCAATGATTTTTGCCTTTCCTTTTTATTCCTATAGATTTCCTTTACATTTTCATACATGTATATATATATATATATATACATACATATATATAAAAATATATGTATGCATATATGTATACATATACATTTTTTTCCTATATATATTCCTAAATATATGTATTTCCTATTTTTCCTTTTATTCCTACATATTCCCCTTTTATTCCTACATATTCCCCTTTTATTCCTACATATTCCCCTTTTATTCCTACATATTCCCCTTTTATTCCCACATATTCCCCTTTTATTCCCACA
>NW_026624472.1:44689-45642 GCF_030028575.1 Malurus melanocephalus
CGGAGCCAGAGTGGCTCTCGGCTCGGGTCAGCACCCCAGTCAGGAAATCTGCAATCTCATCCTGGGGATTTGGGGATAAACAGTGGGATTGAGTGAAGTGGAGCTCTCTGAGCAACAGATCTCCACAGCTCGAAGCAAGGAAAAGGATTCCCCAGGGGATATGTGGGTTGGACATCCCATAGGAAATCCCTAAAACCTCACAGATGAGTCTGCAATCTCATCCTGGGGATTTTGGGGATAAACAGTGGGATTGAGTGGAGTGGAGCTCTCTGAGCAATGGATCTCCACAGCTCAAAGCAAAGGAAAAAAGGATTCCCCAGTGGATGAGCCTATGGGAGTTTGATACTCTGCAAGAAATCCCTAAAACCTCCCAGATGAGTCTGCAATCTCATCCTGGGAATTTTGGGATAGTCGGATTGAGTGGTGTGGAGCTCTCTGAGCAACGGATCTCCACAGCTCAAAGCAAAGAAAGGATTCCCCAGGGGATATGTGGGTTTGATATTCTGCAGGAAATCCCTAAAACCTCACAGAATGAGTCTGCAATCTCATCCTGGGGATTTTTGGGATAAACAGTGGGATTGAGTGAAGTGGAGCTCTCTGAGCAATGGATCTCTACAGCTCAAAGCAAAGAACGAGGATTCCCCAGTGGATAAGCCTCTGGGAGTTTGATACTCTGCAAGAAATCCCTAAAACCTCACAGATGAGTCTGCAATCTCATCCTGGGGATTTTGGGATAAACAGTGGGATTGAGTGGAGTGGAGCTCTCTGAGCAATGGATCTCCACAGCTCAAAGCAAAGAAAAGGATTCCCCAGGGGATACGTGGGTTCAATATTCTGCAGAAAATCCCTAAAACCTCACAGAATGAGTCTGCAATCTCATCCTGGGAATTCTGGGATAAAGAGGGGGATTGAGGGTTGCACAGCTCTCTAAACAACAGATCTCCACAGCTTAA
>NW_026624472.1:46619-49100 GCF_030028575.1 Malurus melanocephalus
CCTGTGGGCACTGAGACATTTCAGCACAGATTCTTTCCTCTTTTGAGGCAYAAAGGGAAGGTTCCTGTGGTTACCTGGATGCACCTGTCCACCATACTCTGGGTCAGGCCTTCTGCCTTCTTTTTGGCTTTGCTTATCCTGGGGGAAAAAAAAGAACCAAACCAGGTGRAAATCAACTCTTTTCCACACAAACATTCCCATCAATCTACACCTAGGAGTGAGATCTGAGCAATGCAAGGTCACTCCCTTGCCCAGTTACACACTGAGTAAGAGCCAGCTCCCAACCCAAGAGCATCAAGCACTGCAAAGATGAGGCTGATCGCTCACAAGTGCTGAAAGACCAACTCTGATAAGGAAAAAGATCCTTTTTGGGCCTCCTCAAACCACTTTGCAAAGCCAACCTGATATTCCACAGCTCTGCCTTTACACCCAGTGTTGGAGTTTTTCTGTTTCTTTCTTTCCTCTCCTTTACTCCTTTTYATTACTAGAGACTTGTGACTGCTGTGATGCTCGAAAATCTCATCTGTGCTGCTGGGTCCAGCCCTAAATCGGGCCCAGCCCTAAATCAGACCCATTCCCACACATGCCTTATTCAGGTTTTTCCTGCAGTTATTCCCAAAACCCTCCAGTGTGGAATACTGTAATGTTTCCACCTCRTTTCAGTCCCAAACCCAGAGTGTGATGTACCCAGCACCCCCAGATGTTGCCCAGAACACCTGGGAAGAGAAAATCCCCATGGCAGAGCCTCACCTGAGGTTGTCATCTGCTCCTCCCACCACCACCAGGCTGTTGTCTGCCCGGATCTTCTCCCGGAAATCCTCCATGGCCTCGATGTTGCACTGCAGAGAGTTCTGCCCAATGACAAAGAGCACGGGGGTCTTCATCTCCAGGAGGGGGTCATCCACATCCTGTAGGAGAAGGGGGGTTGGAGTCTGGAAGGGCTGAGCCAGGATGGAGCTGAAATCCTGGGATGATGAGGAAGGAGCTGAAATACTGGGATGAGGCTGAGGAAGGGGCTGAAATCTCAGGATGGGGGTGTGGAAGGAGATGAAATCCCAGGATGAGGGCGAGGAAAGACCAACAGTGAAGTTTCCAGGGGTCAGTCCCAATGGAATTCACTGAGGCCAGAATAAACCCTGCTCAAGCTGCAGCGTGCAGGAAATGCCTTCCAGGTGGAATTGCAGCACCCTAAGAATAAGCCCCTTCATCAGCATCACCGACCATCCCCTGGCAGTCACACACAGCTCAAATGGGAGAAATTTGGGTAAATTACACTGCTAATGAGGGAGCCAGAATATGGGAAAAGAGAGACCAGCACACAGTTAATGAGGGAGCTGGGGCATGGATAAGGAGGGAGCCAGGACATGGGAAAAGAGGGACCAGGCCATGGTTAATGAGGGAGCCAGGACATGGACAGTAAGTGGCCCTGGACATGGATAAGAAAGGAGCAGAACATGGATAAGGAGGGACTCAGGACATGGATAATGAGGGATCCAGACAAGGATAAGAAAGGTCTCAAAATGGGCAAGAAAGGTCCCAGGCCACAGAAAACAAGGGAGCTGGGGCATGGATACTGAGGGAACCGGGTGCAAGACCCCAGGAAGGAGCTGCAAAAACACCTCACAGCAGAGACAAACCAACACAGCACTCCTCACAGCAGCTACTGCACCAAGAATCACAGCAGGAATGCAGCTGTCCCTCCTCTGAAAGCAACACCTTCAAACAAAAATCACACACACATCCTCCCAGAATTATCACTGGACTCCCAAGAGCAATTCCATGAAACAACACAGGGAGATTTAAAGACAAGCAGAGCTCTTCCAACAGCTCCATCTGGTCCTTACCCCTCTGGGGCCATCCACGGTGAGCAGGGGGAAGCCAAGGCACACAACAGCAGTGACATATTCCATCACTGAAACCTGGGCAGGGAGAACAGCAGTCAGCATTCCCAGAGCCCTGCACAACCTGGCAATGAAGGCTGCTTTGCCAGGCTCCTGCCAGGCACAGAAACACCTCAAGAGCAACAGCTTGCTGATTAAAAGACTGATTGAAAAACACTGAATTACTCAAACTGCAAAGGGTCCATGACCACAGTGACCTTGGAAAGAGCACAGGGACAAAGAAAATCCCAGCAGACAAAAAATCCATTCAAATCCAGCTCTGACCTGAGGCTACCAAGTGGGCTCTGAGAGAATCACAGAACCCTGGAATGGTTTGGGCTGGAGGACTTTGGAGCCCATCCCATTCCACCCCCTGCCATGGCAGGGACTCCTTCCACTGTCCCGGGGTGCTCCAAGCCCCAGTGTCCAGCCTGGCCTTGGGCACTCCCAGGGGCAGCCACAGCTGCTCTGGGAATTCCACCCCAGCCTCTCCCCACCCAAAAAGGGAAAATTCCTTCCCAAAATCCCATCTGAGCCAATCCATGGAATCCTGAAATGGTCAAGGTTGGAATGACCTCAAAGCCCATCCAGTGCCACCTCG
>NW_026624472.1:50380-52166 GCF_030028575.1 Malurus melanocephalus
GGATTCAATCCTAACCACTAAAACCAATGGGATTGGAGAATTCCCCAAACTCCCAATGCAAACCCGCTCTGCTCCAGCCCTATACCAACCCCACACAGCCGGCCCCAGTGCCGACCCCACACAGCCAGCCCCAAAATCAGTCCCACAGGGCCAGCCCCACAGAGCCAGCCCCACACAGTCAGCCCCAGAGCCGGCCCCACACAGTCAGCCCCACAGACCTTTCCCAGGCAGGAGAGCTGGGACTGCCAGAAGCGGTGCCGTCGGGACGTGGGGAACATGGAGTTGGCGGGGCCGGAGGAAGCGATCAGGATCAGGGGGGATCCGGGCAGTTTGCTCTGCAAAGTCCAACCACAACCATGTCAGGGACGGCAGCTCCCAGGAAAAACCTCCCTGACACAGGGAACAGGGAGGAACCTTGCACAGCTCGTTAATAATCGTCTTCTGAAGGCAAAGCTCCCTCAGGATAGCCCAAGGTAAGGTGTGAAAAGAGAGGACTCCCCTCCTTTGTGCAGGACAGAGCCCGAGCTCAGTGTGACAGGGATGGGGACAGGGCCAGGGACAGAGCCTGAGCTCACTGAGGCAGGAATAGAACTCCATGGGACAGGGACAGAGCTCCATGGGACAGGGACAGTGACAGAACCTGAGCTCTGTGGGACAGGGACAGACCCTGAGCTCAGTGGTGACAGTGACAGGACCCAGAGAATGGCCAGGGCTGTGCCAGGGGGGTTTGGGGTGGATTTTGAGAAAGGTTCTTCTGTCCCCACAGGGTGCTGGGCACAGCCCCAGAGCCCCAGGAGCGTTTGGGCAGCGCTGACAGGGGGGCACAGGGGGTTTTGGGGTGTCTGTGCAGGGACAGGGGGTGGGTCAGTGACCCCTTCCATTCATGGAGCAATTCTAAAGCAGGGGAGCAGACAGAGGCAGAGGAGGGGTAGCCCAAAGCTGAGGTGGGAGCCCCCAGAAGCACTCACGGGTTTGTTGTGGGACAGGACCCCCACTGCGGGGTCCCAGGGTCTCTTGAGCAGCAGGGACAGCGCCTCGGCCCCTGCCGCTCCTGTCTTGGCCGTGGAGGACAGCAGCATCCTGTCGATGAGCGTGGGGATCTGCAACCAGAGCCAGGGTGGCTGAGCAAACACGCCAAAACACCCCAAAAACACAGGGGCTGAGCCAAAACACTTCTAAAACATGGAACTGAGCCAAAACACCCCAAAAACATTCCCAAAATAAGGGGACTGAGCCAAAATATGCCCAAAGCACCCCCAAAATAAGGGGACAGAGCCAAAACGCCCAAAACACGGGGACTGAGCAAGCACCCCCAAAATATGGGGACTGAGCCAAAACACTCCCAGAACACAGGGACGGAGCCAAAACACCCCCAAAACACTCCCAACACACCCCCAAAACACAGGGACTGCACAAACACCCCCAAAATATGGGGACTGAGCCAGAACATGCCCAAAGCACCCCCAAAACACAGGGACTGAGCAAGCACCCTCAAAACACCAGGACTGAGCCAAAACACTCCCAGAATACGGGGACTGAGCCAAAACACCCCAAAATACCCCCAAAACACCTGGACTGAGCAAACTGCCCCAAAACACTGGGACTGAGCCAGAACATCCCCAAAACACGGGGTAACACCTCCCTGCTCCTCCCTGTCCCAGCTGTGCCAAGGCAGAACATCACCTGGAGCAGCCAAGGCTCCCCCTGCTCTGATCACCTTTCCTTTGAGGGTCTGCAGGGCGTCCAGGTAAGCAGCCAGCACAGGCAGGCTCAGGGTCTCCACCAG
>NW_026624472.1:56973-58321 GCF_030028575.1 Malurus melanocephalus
GGGGCGCGTCGGCGTCGGTGCGGGCAAACATGACATGGCGCTCACACTCGTTCATCACACTCCGAGCTTTYTGGTTGTCGTAGAGTGGCACCGGCGTGGGTGTCACCGTCTCCACGTCGATGGGGACATCGGCCTCCCTGCCACCAACACGGGCACGGGGTGTCACAGCCAGGACAGGGCACCCTCGGCACTGCCGTGCTTGGACATGGGAGGTTTGGGGGATCCAGGGGGTTTCCTGGGCTGTGACCTGGCAGCTCCTGAGATCCCTGGACTCCCAAACTGAGAGCCCAAAATGCCTGGAGCCCCCAAACCATGGCATATGGGCCCCCAAACCAAATCTTTCCCGGACCCCTAAACTGATCCCCCTAAACCTCAAACCACGCTCTCTGGTGCCCCAAAACTGAGACCCCTGAACACCCCAAAACTGAGACCCCTGGACATCTGCAAACAGAGACAATCCTGGAGCCCCAAAAGTGATCCCCCTGAAGCCCCAAACTGAGCATCCTGGAGCACCAAATCAAAACCCCTAGAGCCCCAAAACTGAGATCCCTGGAGCACCAAATCAAGACCCTGGAGCCCAGAAACTGAATGATGTCCTGAACCATCAAAACAAAAGCCCTGGAGAGCCAAAACTGAGAGCCCTGGACACCCCAAACCAAGACCCCTGGACATCCTAAACTGAGATCCCTGCACACCCCAAACCCAACCAATCCTGGACACTCAAACTGATCCCCCTGAAGCCCCCAGTTGCGCATCCCGGACCACCAAAGAAAGACCCCTGGAGCCCCAAACTGAGACTCCCAGAGGCCAAAATACATGGCCCCTGGACTCCCTCGGACACCCCAAACCGAGACCCCTGGACATCTCAAACCAAGCCAAGTCCCCTTGACCCCTCCAAGGCCCTCAGCTGTGATCCTGAGCATTCTCCCACCCCTCACCCCAAATTACCCTGTGACCCCAGGCCTGGCCCTGTCCCACCCCATCACTGTGGCTGTGACACCAGTCCTGAGCCCATGCCCCAGCAGAGAATCCCCACTCAGCCCGACACCTTCCTCCAGCCCCTCTTGTTCCCCACAGACCCCAAAAACTGCTCTGGTCACCTCAACAGCCCCTCACAGATCCCTCAGGACCTGTCCTGCTCCTTTCCCAACCCCCCAAAACTTCCCTCACCCCACAGCCACCCCCCTACAACCACAACCATACACAGGCCCCTCAGCCCCCCCTCAAAGGTACCACAATCTCCCCTCTCCAGGCCCCTTAGGACCCCCACCCACCCCACAGCCCCCTCAAGGCCCCAGGGTGTCCCTCCCAGCAGCCCCTCAGCTCCCCAAACTCCCCAAGGCCCACA
>NW_026624472.1:59860-62805 GCF_030028575.1 Malurus melanocephalus
GGGCGGCGCTGGCATCGGGGTGGGCGCTCCAGGGCTTGGCGTAGCTGTGGTCGAGGCACACCAGGTCCAGCTCGCGCTCGTGCGCCGACAGCTGCAGCAGCAGCGACGTGCCCATCCTGCGGGCCGACCACTGCAGCTCCCGCTCCCGCTCCCTGTCGCGCTCCCGCTCGCGGTCGCGGTCCCCGACGCGCTGCGACATGGCGGGAGCCCCGCCCCCTGCCCCGGCCCCGCCTCCCCGCGCCAGTGCGCCTGCGCGGGGCGCGCCCCCGCTTCTTCCCTCAGTGCGCCTGCGCGGGGCGCGCCCCCCTTCCCTCAGTGCGCGTGCACCGGGCGCGTTCCCGCCTCACCGGTTCAATGCGCATGCGCCGGGCGCGCTCCCACCTCACCGGCTCAGTGCGCCTGCGCGGGGCGCGCTCCCCCTCCTTCCCTCAGTGCGCCTGCGCGGGGCGCGCTCCCGCCTCACCGGTTCAATGCGCATGCGCCAGGCGCGCTCCCCTTCTTCCCTCAGCGCGCATGCGCCGGGCGCGCCCCCCTTCCCTCAGTGCGCGTGCACCGGGCGCGTTCCCGCCTCACTGGCTCAATGCGCATGCGCCAGGCGCGCTCCCGCCCCGCCGGTTCAATGCGCGTGCGCCGGGCGCGCTCCCGCCTCACCGGTTCAGCGCTCCCGCGGAACCGCGGGATGTCCCCGGTGCGGTGGGAAGGGACCCGCGGGGACCGAGAATGTCACTCAGGGGTCACCCAGGGACTCCCGGCCCTGCGCGGGACATCGGGCGCGCCCGCGGGACCGCGGTGTCAGCGAGGGTCCCGCGCGGGGACACGGGGACACGGGGAGTTACCGGTGACAGTGTCACCCACCCGACAGTCCCCGCCCCGCCCGCCGCCGTTGACATTGTGGATCACGGGAACCCAACCGCTGCGCTGCCGCAGTGTCACCGGAGCGGTGATGGCACCCGGGGCTGGCACATTGGTGGCCGCCCCTCGGTGGCAGCACCGAAGCCATCACTGGTGACACGGGGGCTGGCACATCGGTGGCAGCCCCTTGGTGACAAACCTGCAGCCATTGCTTCAGTGACAGCACCTCGGGGGTGACACACTGGTGGCGCCCCCGTGGTGTCCCAATCTCTGGGCTGTCCCGTTGGTGACAGCCGTTTGGTGACAGCACCTTGGGGTGGCCCGTTGGTGGCAGCCCCTTGGTGACGGCACTGAAGCCATCGCTGGTGACAGCACCTTGGGGTGGCCCGTTGGTGGCAGCCCTTTGGTGACAGCTCAGTCCCCGGTGCCAGCTCCGTGGCCATGCTGCGGTGCCACGTTGTCGCCGTCCACATTCCCGGGGCCACCAGCTTCGGTCCCGGTGTCCTTCTGTCCGTCTGCTTCCGAGGTACGGCGGGGCGCGGGGCTGGGGACACCGCGGTGGCCGTCCCCGCAGGACCCGCTGCCACGTGACAAGGTGGCATTGGCCATCCTGGGGTGGCCTCCCGGCGTGACGGGACGGTGCAGCCACACCTGGGGACAGCGCTGGGTGTCCCCGTGCGGGGGCCAGTGCCAGGCTTCCTCTGCCACGCTGATGTCCCCACGCTGAGGTGCCACCACCCCTGTTGTCCCCACACAGGTGTCCCCAGGAGAGCCCAGGTGGTGCCCGAGGAGCGCAGCCTCACCTGGAATGAGGTGCGGTGGCCYCGGGGTGACCCGCGGTGGCACAGGGACACGCGGGTCACTCCCTGAGCCCTTGTCACCTCCCCCCTCAGGAGCTGGTGTGGCCCCTGGGCCCGTGTCCCCTCAGTGCCACCGACACGCTGAGCCTGCGCCTGCGGCGCTGGGAGCGCCCGGTGCCCCAGGGGTGAGTGACACCCCCGGGTGGCACCGCGGGGCCACCCCCTCCCCACGGCCACCCTCACCGCGCCCGCCGCTCCCGCAGGGACCTGGGTGCCACCACCGTGTCACTGGAGCCGCTGGTGGCCAACCCCAGCCTACCGATGGCCCGCAAGGACATCCCGCTGTGTGACCACCGGGAGCAGCCCACGGGGGTGAGCCCCGCCCGCACCCCAGCACCCCGGGGTGCCACCGGGACTGTCCCCGTGTCACTGTCCCCGTGTCACCGTCCCCATGTGACCGTCCCCGTGTGACCATCACCGTGTCACCGTCCCCGTGTCACTGCCCCTGTGTCACTGTCCCTGCGTGACCATCACCATGTCACTGTCCCCATGTCACCGTCCCTGTGTCACCGCCCCCCGTGTCACCGTCACCGTGACCATCACCGTGTCACTGTCCCCGTGTGACTGTCCCCGTGTGACCGTCCCCGTGTGACCATCCCCGTGTCACTGCCCCTGTGTCACCACCCCAGTGTCACTGTTCCCATGTCATCGTCCCCATGTCACCATCCCCGTGTCATTGTCCCTGTGTCACTGTCCCCATGTCACTGTCCCTGTGTCACCGTCCCCTTATCACCGTTCCCGTGTCTCCGTCCCTGTGTCACCATCGCCGTGTCACCATCCCCATGTCACCGTCTCCATGTCACCATTCCCGTGTCCCCATCCCCGTATCACCGCCCCCATGTCACTGTCCCTGTGTCACTGTTCCCGTGTCACTGTCCCCATGTCACCATCCCTTCGCAGTGCACCGTCACCTTCCGCTGCTACCACGACCCCCACGGCACGGCCTGGAATGGCACCGTCACCACGCACGGACAGGTGGCACCAGAGCCACCCGGCACGGACCCCGCGGACAGGAAAGAGGACTTCCAGGTACGGTGGCACTCATGGATACTGTGGCACCCATGGGCACAGTGACACCCACGGGTACGATGGCAATCACAGGCACGGTGGCACTCACAGACGCAATGGCATCCATGGGCACTGTGACACTCATGGGCAGTGACACCCACCGGCGCGGTGGCACTCACGGGAGTGGTGGCACTCACGGGCATGGTGCCACGATGGCACTCATGG
>NW_026624472.1:64860-65790 GCF_030028575.1 Malurus melanocephalus
TGGGAATGAGGTGATGGGAATTGGGGAGTCGGGGATGGGGTGTAGGGGTGGGTGTTGGGAATGCGGGGTCTGGTATGGGGGATCTGGAAGTGGGGTCTGGAATGGGGTGTCAGGAATGGGGTTTGGGAATGGGGTGTTGGGAATGGGGGATCAGGAATTGAATTTTCGGGAGGTTGTGTCAGGAATGGAGTTTTGGGAATGCGATTTTGGCAATGGATTTCTGGGAATGCGATTTTGGCAAAGGGATTTTGGCAATGGGGTGTCAAAGCGCTCCCACCCCCTTTGCCGTTCCCACAGCTCGACGTAGGCACCGTCTACTCTGCACCAGGTAAGGACAGGGCTGGGGTGACACTGGGGTGACCCAGGGGTGACACTGGGGTGACCCTGGGGTGACAGTGAGGTGACACTGGGGTAGCACTGGGGTGGCACCGAGGTAACACAGGGATGATTCTGCAGTGACACAGGGGTGACTCCAGGGTGACACTGGGGGTGACTCTGTGGTGACACGGGGGTGACCCTGGGGTGACAGTGAGGTGACACAGAGGTGACTCTGCAGTGTCATGGGGGTGACTCTACGGTGACTCAGGGGTGACACGGGGGTGATACTGGGTGACTCCAGGGTGACATGGGGGGTGACACTGTGGTGACTCTGTGGTGACACTGGGGGTGACATGGGGGTGACTCCACGGTGACATGGGGGCTGACACTGCGGTGACTCTGCGGTGACACCGGTGCCATTGCTGTCCCCTCTGTGCCAGGGCGCAGCCTGAGCTGCCGGTGGCTGAGCCTGCAGCACCCGCGGCTCCGCGGCGGCCGCAGCCAGGGCCTGCTGCAGGTCAGCCTGGCCGTGCGCCGCGCCGGCGAGCGCGCCCCGGTGAGAGCCCCAAACCCTAAAACCCAAAAACCTTAAAAAACGCCACAAACCACACA
>NW_026624473.1:0-10487 GCF_030028575.1 Malurus melanocephalus
GCTGCTGTGGGTATTTTCCATCACCTTACCCATGCTGCAGCCCCTTGGCCAGGAACGGGGCCAAAAGGGCTTTTTCCACCRRTTCCTGCCCTCTCCAGCCCGGCAGATCCGGGATTCGAGGCGTTCTGGCCGCACACAGCCTCGGCCCGTCCATCCTCGGTGACACCCAGCACCCACCGGGGATGGCACAGAGCCACCTCCACCCCACCAAACCCCAAAAAAACACCCAAGCTGGGGCAGAACCATCCCCATCCCGAGTTCCCCGGCGCTGCCAGGGGGTGCGGGCCCCACGTGCCGGGGCAGTGCCGCGGGTGGGGACGTGTTTGTGGCGATAAATCAGCGTAGGGAGCAATGCGGAAGGGCCGGGAGCGGGCTCCGCGCCGCGCCAAGCCGGCGATTAAATATTTACCTTAGCGGGTCGTGTTTGCCAGCCACGGATCGGCGTTTCCAGGGAGGAGCTGGCTTTTGTTCCAGCGCAAAGCCAGGCTCTGCCCGGTGCCCGGCGGGGCCACCAACCGCTCCGCTCCCTGGGGACATCACCCGCGGCTCCCGTGACACGGAAAAGCGCTCGCAAGGCTCGTGTTTAGGGTGGAACAAACCGGGTTTAATCGCTGGAAGGTGAAGGGAGAATCCCAAAGGACTTTGCCCCGGAAATGGGAGGGGGCTGGCAGCACCCGCCGGGGTCCGAAATGTGAGATACAAATGGTATTTTGAGTGATCACGGAGTAGAAACGCGGCTTTCTGCCACAAAAAATGTAACTTTCCGCCCTGAAAATGTAACTTTCCGCCCTGAAAATTTAACTTTCCGCCCCGAAAGTGCCACTTTCCGCCCTGAAAATGTAACTTTCTGCCCCGAAAATTTAACTTTCCGCCCCGAAAGTGCCACTTTCCGCCCTGAAAATGTAACTTTCTGCCCCGAAATCGCGTGTGGAGCCTCGGAGAGGCTCGTAGTAAAAAGTGAGCTACAAAAGGCTTTAAAAAGTGAACCCATCCCCAAATAAATAAAGCGCTGCGTGGTGCCCGTGCCGTGCGCCGTGCCAGGGGGTGCCCCGTGCTGGGGGTGTCCCCAGCACCCTCTGCCCCGCCCTGGGGCTCTGTCCTGCGAGGGAACGCCTGGAAAGGTGCGGGAATGCTCCTTCCTGGAGCCCTGCGGGGCGCGGTGTCCCCAGGGCAGGGCTGGGGCCGGAGCGCGGTGTCCCCACGCCCTGTCTGCAGGGGACAGGGACCTTTCCCAGCAGCGGGTGGCAGCGGAGAGACGGCCAGCAGTGTCCTTGTGCCTGTCAGGACCTGCCCGGCTCCCGCTCGGGGACACAACTCAGATTCCTCCGTGTCCCCACAGTGCCAGTGCTCCCCGCTGTCCCCTGGCAGCGAGGGGACCCTSGGGCCGGTGCCGCTACGTGCCCAGGGACAGGAATGTGACATTGCCCTCCGTGTCCAGGCACAGCCCCGGCACGGAGCCRCCGCCATCCTCCGGCAGCGTCCCCTGCAGCCCCCGCCGGTTGTCCACGTCCCCGGGACGGGTCACGGGCGAGCCGCGGTCCCCGGGGCCGGGGGACAGGCGCTTGGTGTCGGCCGGCTCCGAGTCATCCGTGCCCGGCGTCTTGGAGCCGCTGTTGTCCTCATCCAGGGGGCTTTCGGCGCCATCGGGCTCCGTGTCCGACTCGCCCTCCTCTTCCTCCTCCTCCTCCTCTTCCTCCTCCAGCGTCAGCTCGAACTGGAACTTGTCGGTGGTGGCGGGGGACACGGCGGGTGCCGGGGCCGGAGGGGACGGGCTGCGCGGGATCATGCTCTGGTACCACTCGCGGTTGTCCTCCAGCGTGTCCAGCAGCTCCTGCGCGTCCGGGTGCACCAAATCGGCCCAGGTCTCCCACAGCGGGTGCGCGATGAAGTCGATGAATCCCACCTTGGGGGAGGAAGGGAGGGAGGGAGGGAGGGAGGGAGGCAGAGCTGAGCCCCCTGCCCATCCCCACAGCCCCAGCCCGGCCCCGGGGATGCCGCCACACCTGGGATTTCTCCACGGACGCCGTGTGCTTGTCGCACATGGGGCTGATCTCCATGCCCTTCTCCCGCTCGCGGTCTCCCTGGTGGAAGAACTCCTCCATGATCCGCTCGGTCCACTGCCGGTACAGCTCCAGCGGTTTTGTGGGGTTGCTGAGATCAGCGCAGTGCACCATGTTCTGCAGGACCTGTGGGCACAAACGCCGTGTCCTCTGTCCCCCGGGGCCACCCACGCCGTGCCAGCATCTCGCTTGGCTCCCCAGGTGGGGTCAGGAGGGTGGTGGCACCRAACGGGACATCCCCGCAGTGCCGGGAGGGATTTCCAGCCGTGCCCCCACCTGGATCCGGTCCGAGTAGTTGTCCAGCAGCAGCACCCCCAGACTGGTCACCTTCTTGGTCTCCACCATGGTTTTCAGGTCCGCCAGCAGGTTCATGTGCTTGGACATGTCCGTGGCCAGCACCTGGGTGGGGTGAGGGGCAAACGGGGCTCGGGCTGACCCCCCAGGCCAGCCCCGCACCCCAGCGTGGCCCAGCCCCCCCGTACCATGTCGATGACCATTTTACGGAGCGTCTGCCGCTGCTTCCTGCTCAGGTTCTGGAAGATGTCRCAGTTCTCCTCCTGCAGGAGCTTGAAGCCCACGGCCAGGTGGTGATTCTCCAGCACCGAGGCGTCGTTGTACATCAGCGCCAGCTCCGAGTCTGCGAGGCGGCACCGGTCACCCCGGGGTGATTTCTGGGGTGCCCCATCATCCCCCAGCTCCCTCCCCACCCCGCAGCTCACTGGTGTTGATGAGGAACTGGTTGGACACCCCGGGATGGTCAACATCGTGGATGGCGCTGGCGAAGATGGCAGCCATGATCTCCAAATCCGTGAAGACAGCCTGACAACGGCGGAAAAAGGCATTGGGGACGTGTCACAGGCACACCCGGGTGGCTTCAGGTGACCGGGAATCACCTCGAGCGCGGGCGTGGAGAGCAGGACGTGCGTGGACTGTGCCACATCGGCGGCGTGCAGGTTGTTGTGGTACGCCACGTCGGCGTGGTAGTGATCCTCCAGCGTCAGCATGTAGGTGATGAAGGTGTTCACCGGGATGCGGAAAGTCTTCATCAGGTCCCGCTCCTGAGGGCGGGAGGGAGCGGGTGGCACGTCCCCATCGGGGCACGGGGACAGGGCCCCATCGGGGCACGGGGACAGGGCCACCCCGGCGGGGCACGGGGACAGGGCCCCATCGGGGCACGGGGACAGGGCCACCCCGGCGGGGCGCTCACCTGGAAGATGCTGTACATGATGACGGTCAGCGGGCGGTTCCCCGAGTACTCGGCCACTTTGAATATGTCCAACCCCCACTTGTTGGTGTCCTCCAGCTCCTGGGGACAGGAGGGACACAGATCYGTGGGTGACCATCCCCGGGGACGCTCTGGGCGGGGAGGGGTCACCCGTGYCAGCCCCACCTTGGCCAGCAGCGCCTCGTGCTCCGTGCGCACCCCGAAGCGGGGGATGCCGGCCCTGGCCAGGCTGGAGCTGTGCTTGAGCTTGCGGACGCCGCTGATCTGCGACATGGGGCGCTTCCTCCGCTCCTTGTCCTTGTCCTTGGCCAGCGCCGAGGGGATCTCCACCTCGTGCTGCTTGTCTGGGTGACACGGGATGGGGGTGAGCGGGGTGGGGRCACAAATCCCACTGCCAGCGTCCCCCCGGGTTATGCTGGTGACACGGCACAGGTCACTGGGTGACAATTCGGGGCACTTTACAGCTCACACATGTGCCAGGGGACCCCTGGACACTGCCCCAGGCACACCAGKACACACCAATATACACCAGTATGCACCAGCAAAGGGAAACCCCCCTGGTGCCCCCAATTCCTCCCTGAGCCTCCGCTGGCATCGCACCCCAGCTCCCTGGGGACACAAAGCCCACCCTGCTGGCGGCACAGGGGTGACCCCAGGGTGGGGRTCTCACCCAGGAAGGTGCTGGAGATGTACTCGGACACCTGGTTCCCGGAGCGGCTGGTCTCCGATAGCTGCGTCAGCTCCCGGCTCAGCATCCGCTTGAACTGCGGGCGGTGGGCGGTGGGCACGGTCAGGGGGGTGGGGGCTGGCAGGACCCCCCTGCTGCCCGTTCTGGGGGTGYTTTGGGGTCCCCACGCCCGCCGGGGTGACCGTGACGGGGTCCCTCACCTTGTTGGAGGCCATCTCGCTGACCGAGTGCCGGGTCTGCAGCGTCTCCAGCTGGTCCAAGCACCAGTCCAGCTCCTCCAGGGTCTCCCTCGAGAGTTTCTGGTGGGCATCTTCTGCTGGGGGCAGCGGTCAGCTTGGCAAGGGACACTCCGGTGGCGCGGCCACCCGGCCCGGGGTGGCTGCAGCCCCTGCGGGCCCCGGGGGTCACTCCAGCACCGGCCCCGGGGGCGCGGGGGGACGCGGGGCTCGGGGTGGAGCATCCCCGGGTGGCGGGGCTCGCTGTCCCCGCGGCGTGGTGGCCCCGGCACGCGGCGTGCCACGCTGTCCCTGCCGYGGGGTGACAGCCAGCCCCGGGGGCAGCCGCGCTCCCGCGGGGCCCCGCTCACCGCCGGGCTTTTATTAATGGAAGGTTTGACGTCAACGGGAGCTTTTCCACCGCCGCGAAGGGCGGCCGGGCGGGAGGAGCTGCCGAAAACCAGACATGGATCCCAAAGGGCAAAGCCGCGGCTCTGCCGTGCCTTGAGGGGGGGGTGCTGCACCCCCGGGGGACACAAAATGAGCCCCAAAACCTCCCCAGCACCGAGCCCCGGCACTCACCAGAGAGGCTGGCCTTGCTCCCCGAGGGCAGGCTGCTGCTCGATCCTCGCCTGTGACACACGGGGGGCTGAGAGTGGGGACCCCCGCGGCCGTGCCCKCACCTCGCCACGGGTCGGGGTCCCCAGCCAGGTGCCACCCTCGCCATGCCACCCCCCGGGCCACTCACTTGATGCCAGCGCGGTCCTGGAGGTGGGYCAGGTTGCTGCGGACGGTGCGGAGGCTGGCCAGGACCTGGGGGGTGACAGGGGGCTGGGGTCGGGCGGGACCCCCCGGGACACCCAGCACGGTGCTGGGCACAGCCCGTGTCCCCTCCTGGGCAGGGCACAGCGGTGSCACCTACCTGGGCGAACGGGGTGACGATCATGTCTTCTCCGTGCCTGCGGGAGCACAGGGAGCGTGAGGGAGGGGAGAGAGGGGAGGGCAGGGCGGGGGTCCCGGGGYTGGGCTGGGGGCACTCACAGGTCGCTGGCGATGGAGGAGTTGCGGGACATGGCCTTTGGGGACAGGTCGTAGTCGCTGTCGGAGCGGTAGAGGAAGGACTCGCGGCGCTGGCCGTGGCTGAAGGTGCCCTGCAGGACCAGCCCCGCGCCCGGGCTGGCCTGGGGGTCCAGCACGCCCCGCCCGGGGGGGCCATTCTCCAGGTCAAAGCTGTGAGGGGACAGGGGACACGGCTGGCACAGAGGGGGTGGCACAGGGACCTCAGYCCAGGGGGTTTGCGGGGTTCTCTGTGCCGCTGTCCCGCTCAGCACAGCGCGCTCTGCCTCGGTGACCCTGCGGTGGCACTGCCACTGGCCAGCCTGGCCCTGCTGGCTCTGTCACCCGCTGCTGAGAACGGGCACAGCTCACGGTGCACACGCTGGGCTTGGGGACACTGTCCCACAGAGCCAGCCTGTCCCGTGTCACCCGGCTGCGACAGGACCCGCTGTCCCGGCGCTCCCCGCTCCACAGACCCCAGCACGGGCTGGCTCCCGACTGTCCCCTGCCCTACCTGTCACCAGCAGCGCGGTCCCAAATCCTCCAAAGCCCCAAAGCCGCGCTCAGCCCCGTCTCGGGGTGCCGTGTCCCATGGAGGGGACAATATCCCAGGCACGGCACGGAGCCAGGGGACATCGAAGGACAGAAACCGGCGCAGAAGCCAAGCCCYGGCCCTCGGGGACGCTGGCGGCAGCCCAGGGCCACCCCAAGCGGAGCCACCGGGCAGCCGTGTGCGCCCACCAGGGGACAGGGGACAGGGRTGGCGACCCCGCAGTGTCCCCGAGCTGGCCGCGGCCGCCTCACCCTCCTCCCTGCACTGCCGGGGTCATGGGAAAGGCCGCACGCACCGGGGACACGGCCAGGGCCACGCAGAGCCTGTCCCCTCCCGCAGCCGCCACCGCCGCGGGGACGGGGACGAGGACGAGCCACCCCCGGGGACGAGCCACCCCCGGGGACGAGCCACCCCCGGGGACGGGGACGAGCCACCCCCGGGGACGAGCCACCCCCGGGGACGAGGACGAGCCACCCTCGGGGACGAGGACGAGCCACCCTCGGGGACGAGCCACCCCCGGGGACGGGGACCGAGCCACCCCCGGGCCCGAGCCACCCCCGGGGACAAGCCATCCCCGGGGACGAGCCACCCCCGGGACCGAGCCACCCCCGCGCACCGGGCGCGCGTCCCCGCGGGAGCCCCGCACGTACCCGATGCACGAATGCCTCCGGGACGGGCAGCGGCTCCCCGGCAGCATCGTCCCGCTCCGGCAGCCCCGCTGGCTGTGGCTGTGTCCCCGGCGGTGGCAGTGCCAGCCGGCACCGCGTCATGCCATCCCGCAGCCCCTTGTTTTGCTGCCTCGCCTTCCCATCCCCGATGGTACCGGCAGCACAAAGCCGCATTGTCCCTCCGACGGCCCCGCGGGGTGATGCCCGCGTCTGTTCCCGGCCCCATGCCACCACCCCTGACCTCGCTGTCGCCGCGGGGGACAGCCCGGGGGACACGAGTCCGGTGCCCAATTAACCCCCTCCCCGTTTCGGCGTTAATTATCTCCGAGCGGTGTCCGCGGCCGGGGCGGGGGGGCTGCTCTAAATAAATGCTGAGGAGGGATTTGCTGAGCCCCACAGCGCACCCCAAAAACACCGCACAAAGCTCTGGGGTGCGGAGGGCAGGGTCGGTGTCCCCCTCTGTCCCCACCGGGGCCAYCGGGAGTGTGTCCGTGCTCGTCCCCGCGTCCGGCTCATGTGGGGACAGCCGCTGTCCCCTCCTCGGTGGGACCAAAGCCACAACTCTGGGGGGGCGCTGCCCCCATCCCGGTGCCCCCCACCCGCGGGGACCCGCCAGCGTCCCCCCCTTACCAGAGGGGATGCGCCACGGTGAAGCGCCGCTGCAGGCGGATGCTCTGGTTCATCAGGAGCTTCCTGAAGAGGACGGGGGAATTGCGGGGGGAACAGCGAGGGGACGCGGCCGGAGAAGCCCCCGGCGAGCCGTGAGCGGCGGGCAGCATGGCCCGGGCTCAGGGACCCCCGGGCGGGCGGCGAGGCCCCGCCGCCCCCGGCGCGGAGCAGGAAGCGAGAGGAGCCCGTCCCGGCCCCGGGAAACTTTCCATCCCCCTCCCGCCCTGCGCCTGGGAAATTAAACAACTGTCTGGCTCCGGCAGCGGCGCAGGGAGCGGGTCCCCCCCCGGTGTGCCTGGCGGCCCGGGCACGTGGCCCCTCGCTGGCCCGGTGCCACCGGCCACCCTGCTGTCCCCGAGGCGGCAGCTGCTGCTGAAAGGGCAGGGGGGCTCTGCCGGCACACGCGGAAAAACGACCCGCGGGGACCCCAGGGACTCAGACCTACGGAGTGGATGTGCCAGGGTGGCATCGAGGGACACGGCTGTGCTTGGAGCATCCCGGACAGGCGGTGTGGCCGTGCCATGGTGGCACCAAGGGACACGGCTGAGCTTGGAGCATCCCGGGCACACGCGGTGTGGCCGTGCCATGGTGGCACCAAGGGACATGGCTGAGCTTGGAGCATCCTGAACTTGCAGTGTGGCCATGCCAGGGTGGCACCGAGGGACACGGCTGTGCTTGGAGCATCCCAGACAGGCGGTGTGGCTGTGCCATGGTGGCACCAAGGGACATGGCTGAGCTGAGAGCATCCCGGGCACGCGGTGTGGCCATGCCATGGTGGCACCAAGGGACACGGCTGTGCTTGGAGCATCCCAGACATGCAGTGTGGCCGTGCCATGGTGGCACCGAGTGACACAGCTGAGCTTGGAGCATCCCGGGCACACGCAGTGTGGCCATGCCACGGTGGCACTGAAGGATCTGTGAGCCCCAAACCCACCCCACATCGTGCCCCAGCCCCTCCCCGGTGCTGTCCCCTCCCGAGAGCAGCAGGGAGCAGCAGGATGAGGTCCAGCTGGTGACAGTGACACCGTGGAGGACCCACCGGCCTGGCCGTGGGAGCTGGCACATGCCCAGCGCGATGGTGGCCACAGGAATATCCAACAGGGACAGCAACAGGGTCCCGCTGCCACCACAGCACCGGCAGGGACCCCAAAACCCACCGGATGGGGGTCCTGGGGGGTCACCTTTGCTTTCGAGGCACTGCCAGCAGGATGGTGGGGACATCGGGGACAGAGGGACACCAGGGGATGTGGGAGAGAGGGAAGTGCCCCCATGTCCTGGCGGGCAGCCAGTCCCTGTCCCCAGGACAGCCAGTCCTTATCGCAGTGTCACTGTCCCCACGTGTCTGTGCAGGGCTGGATGACAAGTGACACCAGAGCCGTGTCCCTCGGCCGTGCCAGCTCCTCGCTGTCCCCACAAGCCGGGCTGGGAGAGGCACGGGACAGGGGGAACGGCCCAAAAATAGCCCGGCAGGAACGGAGCCGGGGCCGAGGCACCGCGGGAGGGAGCGGGGTCACCTCGGGCACGGCCGGTCCAGCCCTGCGGCCGCTCTGGAGGGACCACGGGGTGGGGACAAGGAGGGGACAGGGATGGGTGACGGGGACAGTGCGGTGGGGACAGTGGGGGACAGGAGCGTTGTGGGGTGACAGGGACAGACGGACAGAACGGACACTCCGGGACCGGTGACAGAGGGGTTTGTCCCCAACCCACCGGGTGCCGCTGTCCGGCCGCCGGTGCTGAACCCGGAATGTCCCCGCCCGTCGTGCCCTGCCCGGTAACGCGTTCCCGGTGCCACCGGGACCGGCATCACCTCCCCGCTCCCCGTGCCGCCCTTACCGGGGGGGCTCGGACTCATCGCCGCTGCTCGGGCCGCTCTCCTCGATGGTGAACACCACCCGGGCAGCCTCGGGCTCGGGGCCGCGGGCCGCCTCCGCCAACCGGCAGCCCAGCGGCGGCAACAGCGGGGTCCCGGAGAAACGCCGGCGCACGGCGCCCACCGCCGCTCCCGGGCCCGGGCCCGACGGGGCGGCCTCGCCGGGATCGCGGCAGCGCTGCCGGGAAACGGAGCTGCGGTGAGGGGCGCGGGGAGCGGCCCCCGGTGGGTCCCGGCCCGACCCCGGCCCGAGGGTCCCGCCCGGGCAGCGCCCCCCGCCCGCCCCCGCCGGTACCGAGCGCCGGTAGCGCGCTGGCGCCCCCTGCTGGACACGGTGCGGCGCTGCAGCMGGGGCTACCGGGGAGTTACCGGGGCGAGCGGGGCCCGGGGAAAGGCTCGGCCGGTGCACCGGGAGCGGCTCCGCCCGCAGCGCACGGAGCCACCGGGACTGCCCCGTTCCTCCTCCTCTTCCTCCTCCTCCTCCCGCCGCCACCGGACCGAACCCCTTCGCTTCCCCCGGGACCCCGCCGGAAAAAAAACCCCGGAGCCGGCGCGCAATTACGCAGAGGTGAATAATAATTAACCGCCCATTAWGGGGATAATTAACTCCCTCTCAGCGCCGCCAGCCCGGTTATTGCTGCCCGGGGGCCCGGCGCTGGGACGCTCGTACCGGGGACACCCCTCGCCCCCCGGGACACCCCTCTCCCCCCCCGGTGACCCCCGGTGCCGGTCTCACCTCCGCGCCGAGGAAGGGCAGCGCTGTCCGGCTCCGTCTCATCGCCGTCCCTGCGGGGGGAGCTTAGGGAGCCGCGGCCGGGGGGGTGTCACCGGCGGGGACCCCCCTCCCGCGGCTGGGGACACCCCGGGGACACCCCGGGGACACCCCGGGGACACCCCGGGGCCGGGACACGCGGGCTCCTCCCCCCCGCGGTTGACGGGCGCCGGTTCTCGGCCCGGCTCAGCCCCTCCCTCTGTTTCGGGGTCCCCCCGCCCCACTCCCGGCGCTTCCACGGGTTGGATGGGGACAGGGACACGAACCTRAGGCCGCGGTGGTGGCCCCCGGCCCGCAGCACCCGCCCAGCCGTGACCCCCCCGGTGCCCCGTTAATGATCCACCGCGAACCTCGCCACCGCCGCCCCGAGGAACCGGGACACGCCGGGGCGCACCCGCAGAGCCCCCCGGGACCGAGCCCCCCGCGGCCCGCCCGGCGCTCGGAGCGGCCTCACCCCAATCTCAGGAGCTGCCGAGCCCCGGCACGGGGGTCCCCGGTACCGCCCGCCCCCCGGGCTCGCCCGCAGCCCCTTACCGGTGGCCGGTCCTCGCGGCGAGCGCGGCCCCGGCCGAGTGCAGCGGAGCAGAAGGAAGGCGATGTGCGTGCCTGGCCGCTCGCTCCCTCCCTCCCATCGCACCTCGCCGGGGGGGCTGCGCGGTCCCCCCGCCCCGGGCAGCACCGCCCCGCACCCCGCACCCCGCACCCCGCACC
>NW_026624473.1:11529-14132 GCF_030028575.1 Malurus melanocephalus
CTGCCACCACCCCAGCCATGGCAGAGCTGGCACCCAGCTCCTGTGTCACCTCCCCCCGTGGGGGACCAGCCCACCCCCCTGGGGGAGAAAAGGGGAGCCCTCAACAGCCTCCCCAAGAGAGTGGAGCAGCCAGGGGGGCTCTGGGCTCACCCGGGACTCGCACCCCTGGGTGCAGCCTCACCTGCCCGGTGCCAGCCAGCCTGGCTCTCACTGGCGTTACCAGCACTGCTGTTGGTGCCCGCTGTCGCTCTGGAGCCGGGGGTGACAGCGCTGGTGCTGTTGGGACCCGGGCTCCTGCCGGGTGAGGACGGGGCTGGCGCTGCTGTGGAGTTGGGCGGGTGCTCCGTGGGTCTGGACACACGTGGGTGGGACCGAGTTGGTGCCACGGTGGTGTTGGATGAGGGTGTCAAACGTGTGGTTGGTCCTGGTGCCCTGGCTGAAGATGGTGCCACGGTGGTGGTGGAAGGAGATGGTGGAGGTGTTGATGGTCCCGAGGTGTTGGATGGGTTTGGTGGCACGGTGGCATTGGATGGGTTTGGTGACATGGTGGCATTGGATGGGGTCGGTGCCGTGGTGGCATTGGATGGGTTTGGTGGCATGGTGACATTGGATGGAGATGGTGCCATGGTGACATTGGATGGGTTTGGTGGCACAGTGGCATTGGTGGGGTTTGATGGCATGGTGACATTGGTTGGGTTTGGTGACATGGTGGCATTGGTGGGGTTTGGTGCCATGGTGACATTGGATGGGTTAGGTGGCATGGTGGCATTGGACGGGTTTGGTGACACGGTGACGTTGGATGGGGTTGGTGCCCTGGTGGCATTGGATGGGATTGGTGCCACAGTGGCGTTGGATGGGTTTGGTGCCGTGGTGGCATTGGATGGGTTTGGTGGCACAGTGGCATTGGATGGGGTCGGTGCCATGGTGACATTGGATGGGTTTGGTGCCATGGTGACATTGGATGGGGTCGGTGCCCTGGTGGCATTGGTTTGGTTTGGTGGCATGGTGGCATTGGATGGAGATGGTGCCATGGTGACATTGGATGGGTTTGGTGGCATGGTGGCATTGGATGGGTTTGGTGGCACGGTGGCATTGGATGGGTTTGGTGGCATGGTGACATTGGATGGGTTTGGTGCCACGGTGACATTGGACGGGTTTGGTGGCATGGTGACATTGGATGGGGTCGGTGCGCTGGTGGCATTGAATGGGTTTGGTGCCACAGTGGCATTGGATGGGTTTGGAGCTGTGGTGGCATTGGATGAGTTTGGTGACATGGTGGCATTAGAAGGGGTCAATGCCATGGTGGCATTAGAAGGGGTCAATGCCATGGTGGTGTTGGATGGGTTTGGTGGCATGGTGGCATTAGAAGGGGTCAGTGCCATGGTGTTGTTGGACAGAGCTGCTCTGACCATTCCCAAACCAGAGCCAGACGGATCCACACCGGGAACCCCCCGGCTGGTGGCTGAGCTGGACGGTGACAGTGACACGGCTGTCCCCGAGCTGTTCACAGACACTCCGCTGGCAGGATCAGCGCCACGTCCTGGCTCTGGACCTTGGAGGAGAGAGCTGGGCAGTGAGGACACGGCAGTGCCCGGGCAGGGCAGTGCCACCACCCCAGGGACCATTTCCCGGGTGGTTTTTATCGCACACACAAAACTGGGACTGAGCCAACGTCAGATCCCAGAAACGCAGAGCCAGAAGCGCTTCCCGAGGCGGCGTGGCACGGGCACAGCTCTGCTGGGGACAGCAGCGGGCAGTGCCACRCCTCAGGGACAGGTGCCAACCCACCGGACACCCCGAGGGCCAGGCGCGGTGGGGACACGTGCGACAGAGCGGCTTTGGCGGGCAGCGCTGGCAGTGCCCCTTATCTGCCCGAATCCTGTTTGCACAAGAGGAGGAGCAAGCCCAGACCGGCCCCAGGGGGACACCGGGCACAAATGCCCCGTGGCAGAGSCAGCACCCCGGGGCGCAGCGTGGGTGGGTGCCGGGGGTCCCCGGGATGGGCTGTGCCCACCAAGCGGGCCCCTGTGCCGGGATGGGGCTCAGGCAGGGCCAAACACCCGGTGGGTGCCAGAACGGGTGAGCCGAGGCCCCTCGGGGTGCAGGGAGGGAGCGGGGGGCCCCGGCTGGAGCGGGGGACCCACAGGGACACCGGGGAGCCCTTTGCCACGGCACCCACGTCAGCACCGGCCGGTTCGGCGGCACCGGGGCCGCACCGTGCGGGAGGGGCGCGGAGCCTGGCACCTCCGGGAGCAGGAGCAGCCCCCCCGTGCGTGCGGCCCCAGCCCCCCGGTGTCACCGCGAGGGACACGGGACCCCCCCCGTTCCCCACCGGACCGCCCGTGCAGCACCGTGTCACCTCCCCGAAGTTCCCCGGTGTTCTGGGACACCTGGACGCCGCTCCCGGTTCCCGGAACCGGGCGGGGGGAGCCCACAGACCCACCGGCGGTGGCGGCGGGAGGCACGCAGCCCCCCGGTGCTGCAGATCCCGTGTGCCCCGGGACCCCGCGAACCCCCCGGTGCCCCCCGGTGCCCCCCGGTGCCCGGTACCTGCAGCAGCGAGCAGGGCAGCGGCGCAGCAGAGCAGGCGGAGCGCGCCCCGG
>NW_026624473.1:15353-20591 GCF_030028575.1 Malurus melanocephalus
TGTCCCCAAACGCTCCGGGGACAGAGGGTCGGTCCCTCGGGCGCTGCTCCCCGGGATGGAGCGGGGCCGGGGCCCCGCAGGTGGGGACGCGGAGGAGGAGCGATGGCGGTGCCGGGAACTCGGGGAGGAGCGGCGGAGGCCCGGGCTCGCTGGGGACCGCGGGGCGATCCCGGGGGCGCCAGGACAGGGGGGTGTGGGTGAACCCCCCAACCCGGAGAGGGGCTGGCCACAGGCAGGACCAGCAGTGGGGTCCCCTCACCCCYCTCCTCACGCATGGGGATCCCTCAGCCCCAGGGGAACCCAAATAAACCCCTATTCCCCCCAAGAGCGCCCAAATCACCCCAGAGCCTCCCGACCCTCCACTATCCCCCTCCCCACAACATCCCCCATCCTTCCCAGCAACCCCAAAGCCCCCCACCCAAATAACCATAACCCCACGGACCCCCTCGCCCTCCACCCTCTCCCGTGACTCCCAGAGTCCCTTTTCCAGCCCCGGGGGACCTCGCTCCCCGCTCCCCGACCTCCCTCATCCCCCAAAACTCCCCGAACCCCGCCGGTCCCCGCTCCCCCCCCGCCCCAAGATGGCACCCGGCCGCGCCGCTTCCTGCCCGCGCCGCCCCTTCCCTTCCCGTCCCTCCCCGGCGCAGCAAACAGCGAGAGGCCAATACTCGGTGTCGCGGGGTTTTACTGGGACCTGACTGGAATGTGTGGGGCGCGGAGGGGCCGGGGGGGGGGTCGGCCCGGGTCACCCTCAGTCCGTGCTCGGGGGGACCCCCCGGCTGCTCCCACCCCGCGGGGCGTGCTCGGCGCCCCCCGTCCGGAGCCGGTCCCGGTGCTCCCCTCAGACCCCTCAGTCCGTGTCCGGGGAGATGAAAGGGGGGCGATCATCGCTTCTCTTCCTCCCCTCGGGACTCCTCAGTCGCTGCCCGGGGCGGGCAGGGCGCTCCCCCCCAATCCCTGCCCGGGACCCCTCGGTCCGTACCCGGAGCAGGGCGAGCGCTTGCCCCGCTCCGCTCAGTCCGTGCCCGGGACCCCTCGGTCCGTTCCCGGGGCGGGGCGGGCGCTCTCCCCGCGTTCCCCTCGGTCCGTGCCCGGGGCAGGGCGGGCGCTCCCCCCGCGTTCCCTGGGTCCTTGCCCGTTCCCCTCGGTCCGTGCCCGGGCTCGGGCCCCCCGGCCCGCCCGGGGTCAGTACGCCGGCACCTGGTGCTGGTGCTGCGGCAGGAGCTGGCAGCCGCTGTTGACGTGGCTGAGCACCTTCTGCTTGAGCTGGGCGACCTGCTCGCGGAGCAGGCTGGCGGTGGAGGCGAGCTCCGTGTTCTGGCTCTTGAGGCTCTTCACCTTCTCCTCCAGCCGAGAGATCCGCTCCAGCTTCCTCTTGCGGCACTTGGAGGCGGCGATGCGGTTCCTCAGCCGCTTCCGTTCCGCCTTGATGCGCTCCTGCGTGTCCATGTCGATGGGGGACAGCGGCGGGCTCTCCCCGAAGCTCGGCACCTCCGGTACGATCTGCGGCTCGTCCTTTAGCGGCGGCGGAGGCGGCGGCGGCAGCCGCGGCGGCGGCGCCGCGAACGGGCCGGGGTCGGCGGCGTAGCTGACGGCCGGGTAGGTGCTGAGGTTGGCGTAGACCGGSGGCTCCGGGGCCATCCCGGCGGCGGGCAGCTCGCCCGCTCCGCCGCTTCCTCCCCCGCCGCCGCCGCCCGCGCCGCCGCCGCTCCCCGCCGCGCCGCCGCCCAACTGGTTCTGCTTGTGCAAGTCCTCGAGCGCCTTCACGAAACCCTCGGCGAACTCCTGCTCCTCGGAGGCGGCCGCTTTAGGGTAGAGGAACTGGCCGCTGGTCGGGGTGGTGGTGACCAGCCCGTTGGACTGGATGATGAGCCGCTCCAGCTCCGGGGACGCCAGTTTGAGCAGCCCCAGCTCGGCAGAGCCCAGCAGCCCCGCCGCCTCGCCGCTGGCCGCGCCGGGAGCTTTCAGCGCCGCCGCCACCTGTTCCGGTAAGGCCATCCCGAGCGCGTCCTTCTTCATCATGCTGCCGCCGGGGAAAGGCAGGAGGAGCCCGCTGCTGCCGGAGGACGGGGCGAAGCCGCTGCCGAGGCCGCTCAACACATCATCATGGTAGAAGGGTGTTTCCATCCTCCTCCCCCGCCCGGCTGCGGGGGTAAACGGCGCCGGGGCGGGGGGAGGACCGGGGCGAGGAGGGCGGGGGGCACCGGCCGCGGCCCCGCTCCTGCGCGCGCGCACACGCGTCTGCCGCCGCCGCGCGCCCCGCGCCGCCGTTAAATACGCGGTGCCGTGGCGGTGACCTCACCGCGCCGCGCCGCCATTGGCTGCAGATGACGTCCTCGCCCGCCGTTCGTTTGCATGCGGGGCGTGTCCTCGTTCGGCGGAGGCGGCGCCACGCCCACCCCCGGGCCACGCCCCCTCCCCCGTCGCCGCGGCGACCGGCGGGTAAACGGGACAACAGCGCGCGGGGCCCCGGGGGTGACGTCAGCGCGGGGGAGGGGCGGTCACGTGGCCGCGTTCTGCGCGCCCCCGCCGGGCCCGACGGGCACAAAGGGAGGGGMGGGAACCGGGAACGGCACCGGGAACCGGGCACGAGAACCGGGCAYRRGAACCGGGCATAAGAACCGGGCACTGGAAGAGCCGGGCACCTTATACACCGGGAAACGGAACCGGGAACTGGGCCCGGGAACCGGGAATGGGATAGGGAATCGGGAATTGGGCATGGGGATAAGGAATCGGGAATGGGAATGGGAACCGGGCACGGGAATTGGCCACTGGGAACCGGGACCGGGCGCAGGGTACCGGGAATTGGCCGCAGGGCACAGRAGCCGGCCACCACCGGGCACTGGACTCCAGGTACCGGCACCAGAACCGGCCCTGGCACGGGCACCGGGCACCAACACTGGCACCGAGCCGGAGCCCGGCTGTAAAAGGGTACGAGAAAGAACGAAGTAAAGAAATAAACACACCGGGCCAGTCACGGCCACGGGGCCTAACGGGAACCTCTGAGGACAGCCAGGCCACCACCCATGCGGGTCACACCGGGACAGGCCACCGGCAGCGCGGCCGGACAGTGCCCGGGCACAGCAGGGTTCGTGTGGCCTGTCCCTGCACGTCCCCACACCGCCCTTGTCACAGCCTGTCCTCTGTCACCACCCCGGTGTTTGTCACCGGAGCGTCCCGGTGGCACCGGGGTTTGCCCAAGGAACGGAACGGCCCCTCGCTCCGGCCAACCACGGTTCAGCGCGGGTGGGGGTCACACTGGACGGTCAGTGCGGCCGGACCCAGCCCGGTGGGTCAGCCCGGTGGGTCAGCCCGGTGGGTCTGCCCGGTGGGTCAGCCCGGTGGGTCCGCCCGGCGGCACCGGGGAAGGAGTTAACGGCGGTGGCGGTGGCGGTGGCGGTGGCAGACGTCACGGCCGGCCAAGCCCGCGGGCGGCTGAGGGGGCGGATCGGCGTCAGCGCTTGACGTCACCGGCGGGGGGAGGCAGCGCCGGTGGCCGCCGATAACCCCCCCTCACCGGGCAGGATGCGGCCCCCGCGCCGCCGGCCCACGGCCCCGGCACACGCGGGACCCCGGGGACAGCGGGGCGGGTGACGCCGAGCCGGCCCTAATTGCGGCCAGATGCTGCCGGGGCCGCGCTAACGAGCGCCATAAATCAGCGGTGCCGCTGCCGGGGCCGCGGGGGGACTCGGGGGATTCTGTGCCGGTGCCGCGCTGACCCCGCGCCCCCGGTTCTCCGGCTCCGGTGGGTCCGTCCTCAGCCGGTGGGGACGGCGTGGGGCACGGCACGGGGGGTGGGGACAGCGTGGCACGGGGCACAGCGCGGCCCTGGCTTCAGGGGACACGGATGGCACCCAGGGCAGGGCTGGGGCAGCGCCGGGACGCGCCGTGATGGCACTGGGGAAACTGAGGCACGAGGGAACGGCTGGGGCCTCCCCTCCCCCAAGAGCTGCGGTTAATTAAATCCCAAATAAACGCAGTTCGTTAAATCTCAGCCAAAGCAGAGCGGCCCCGGCCCTGCGTCCCCCGCTGTCCCCGGTGTCCTGTCCCGGGGGTGGTGCCGCGGTCCCCGGGGGCTCGGTCGGGGAGCAGCTCCCAGGTGAAGCCCCATCCGCGTTTCCGCTCCAAACCCGTCATTACGGGCGCGGCCGCGGCCGGACCGGCAGGTTCAGACTTTCCATCCTGCGCAAACCCGGCCGGCGAGGGAGCGGGACCAGAGCGGGGGGCACAGGCGCCCCTCGTCCCTGCCCCAGCCCCGCTCGGTGTCCCCAAGCCGGGGACGCACACGGGCACTGCCACCCGCGCCCCACGGGCACCGGGGCGACCCGCAGCGAAACTGGGGCGAGCAGAACCAGCTTTGGCTGGCGGTGCTGTCGGCAGTTCCAGGGAGGAACCAGGCGGCCCCGGGGCCTCCCGGGAAGAGCGGCTGGCCGGTGGCCAGGGATGCGAGCCACGAGCCGCGCTCCGGCCGGGCCCCGCCACCCCCGCAGCCCTCCCCGCGGCTCCCGGGGCTCGTCCTGCCGTGTCCCCCCCACCTGCTCCCGGCCTGTCACCGCTGCCACTCGTCCCGCGCGTCCCTCGTCCCCGAACCCAGAACGCGACGCCCGCAGCGAGCCGGCGGCTTCATTTTCTTAATGAGCGCTTAATGAGGGGCWTGAATCAGTGGCCCCTTGCGCCTCCCGCGAGGGCAGAGCCGTGGGGAGGTCCCCGTGCTGGTGGCGGTGCCACCGTGCCCACGGCTGTTCCCGGAGGTGGCGGGGCCACTGAGTCACCGTGCCCTGCCACCTGCCAGCCGGGCTATATTTACCCCGGAGCGGGCGGCGGGGATTTGGGACGAGCCCACGCGGCCACCGGACCTCGAGCGAGGCCACGGCCACCACCAGAGCATCCCCGCGGGTCCTGCTGTCCCCATCTCCAACAGGACCATTCCCCGATGCCACCAGCCCCGCGACACCGACCCCACTCCGGCCAGGAGCTGAGACAAAGTGCCGGACACTGAGAGCACGGAGTCCCGGGGCCGCATCCACGTGCCAAAAACACCCTGGAAAAGGGAACAAAAGCAGGGTTTGCACCCCGGGATTGGCACGGCGGGCACCGGGCACGCAGGGGAAGCTGCCTCTTAGTCATTGCCACGGGCAGGGAGAGAGGAACCGAGCCGGGAAAAACGAGAAGTCGCAGCTGCCACAGCGCCTGTCCCCAAAGCTGCCCCCGTCCCCGAGGAACCCCCGAGGGCCTCCG
>NW_026624473.1:21021-22472 GCF_030028575.1 Malurus melanocephalus
GAGGAGGAGGAGGGTTTGACGTGTATTTTTAGTTGCTTAGCACAGCCCTGAAATATTTCGGCAGCCACTCCCTCCGCGTCGCTGGTGTAACTATTCCTGTGCTGCCTCCTCTGAAGTTGTGAGTCACCGTGGGGCGGCCGCAGCGACACAGCCCCGGGCTGCCACCGGCTCCAGTGCCACCAAAACACCCGGCCGGGGAGCGGGGACACTTTCCAGGGTGGCCTCGCTGGGACTTTCCGTGCGGGACGCGGTTCTGTCCCCACCCACGCCGGCAGCCAGGCTCAGACCTTCCCTCCTCCTCCTCTCTGCCTGTTGCTTTTATCTCCTCGCTTTTTTATTATTTTTAATTTTTCAGCCTCTCCCCAGACACCAAAAAAAAAAAGCCCAAAAATCCCAGCTGAGCGTGGCATCGATGCTGTTTCACAGAGCCACCCAAAGCTGCCCTTTGGGGTGGGGAGATACAAAAATATTCCTGCAGAGATGGGGAAAGGAAGGGGGAAGCAGGCAGGGAATGCTGCAGGGGTAATTAAACAAATAATTAAACRAATAATTAAACAAATAATTAAACACAGAACTGAACGAGCTCCACCAGCTGACCCCAGAGCTTGGCCAGGATAAGGAGCACTCGGAGGACTCGACCCTGGGCTGGAGCCAAAGGTCCCATGGGTGGGGAGAGGATTTACCCAGCCCTGAAACCCCRGCGGCCGCAGGGATGCAGAGGGAGGGGTAAAGCTCGGGAAGGGAAAGTCTGACACACGAGTTTTCCAGGAGGGAGGAGGCATCACCCCATTCCCTGGAACCGGGAGAAGCCTGGGATCGGCGGTTACCAGGAGAGGCTGCGTGGAGCTGGAGTTGGGAATTGGAATTTTGAGGGATTTGTCCCCAATTTCAGAGCTCAAGGAAGGGTTTTGGGTCGCACAGCAGCACAGACACACAGAGAGAGGCAGCTGGAAGAGGCTGGAGTTTTATTCCCACTCACCACCGCGCCCAGTGCTAGAAACATTAAAAAAATAAATCTATAAAAGCACGTTCTTCACTCCTTTTGACAACAGCAGCGATGGCAGAGGCTCCAACACCAGAACCGGTTGTACAAACCCCAAAACCTGCTCAAAACCAGTCCCAACATCCCTTTTCCCCCTAAAATTCAGCCGTTTCAGCTGGGTCGAGGCACACTCAGAGTTGTTTCTTTTCTCAATTCAGACACTCTGAATTTTGCTTTCCATGGGGTGGAAGACTGGAGAAACCAGGAATTCCCAGGAGTTTTGGGAACCTGCAGAAGGGACACGTTCACACGCTGGCTTTGTCCCCAAGGGAGGATAATTGGTGGCCAGGGGAGGAAGTGACAGGTCCAGGCAGCGAGGTCAATCATCAGGTGCTGGGAGGAATTAGGGTTGGGAAATATTGTCAGAGTTCAGGACTCGGTGTCACAGAGAGAGTTTTCCAAGCTGGGG
>NW_026624473.1:23196-28640 GCF_030028575.1 Malurus melanocephalus
CTGACTGATGGAAGGGTGGGGAAGGGAATGTTTTTTTTTGGACAGGTGGTGACCCTGAGGTGACAAAACCCAAATGTCCCCGGCCCTGGTGCTGCTGTTTCACTGCTTGGCCGATTGCCTGCCCGGCTTCTTCTCCTGCTGCCCTCGGCCACCACCCGGAATGCCCCGGCCACGGCCACCAAAAACACCTGGGGAGCAGAGAACAGAAAATATTKTCATTTTTTACCCCAAAAACCTGCTGATTTTTGAAGCAGAAACGGGATTTTTTCCACTTCTCCCTTTCCATTCCCAGCAGCAAGTTCAGCAATGTCTCCCTGGTGTTTTAATTTCGTGTTGGATGTTAAATTTGTGGTAAATTGATGTTTCCTCCCCAAAAAAATGGAGCTGGGGAGGTGATGGATTTAAAATGAGGGGTGTGATGTGTCCCTGAGAGCTGTGAGGGCTCTCAGAGATGGACAGAGGGCACAGGAAAGTGGGAATTTGGGAAGCTCTGATGGGATGAACACCCTCAGACCCTGTCACGAGCCCACCCCTTGGGGTTTTTTTTGGGATTTACCCCCAAAAATCCATCCTAGGGCTAAAGGGATGCGGCCACACCCAAAGCAGAACCCAAAGGAGACCCAAGCCAAGCACAAAAKCTTCTCCAGAGGAGCAGCCRTGCCCAAACCAGAGGCAAAACCCRAATTATTCCTGAGCCTKCGGTGCTGGGGATGCTCCTGGAGCAAAGGCCGGGGAATTGTGAGCCTGGCAAGGCAGGAGTCAGAGGAGGAGGAGGATTTGCAGCGTCAGAAACAATAATTCTTTCAACTGTGAGCACAATTACAGCCTCCCTCCTGCCTGCTGGCCTCCCAACAAAATTGTCCTGCTTTTTTTCTTTTCTTTTTATTTTCCTTTCCTTCTTTGTTCTTTATTTTTCTTTATTTTTTTTCCTTTCCATCTTTTTTTTTCTTTCTCCTTTTTATTTTTTTCCTTTCCCTCTTTCTTATTTTTTCTTTTTATTTTCCTTTCCCTCTTTTTTCTTTTTCTTCCCCCCTTTTTTCCTCTTTCCTTTTTTTTTAATTTTTTCCCCCTTCCCTCTTTTTTTCTTTCCCTTTTTCATTTTTTTCCCCTTTTCCTCCAAACCTTTGAGAGCCAATTAGCAAACACCAAACTTTGCCTTGAAAATATTCCACCAGCGAGCCCAGGCTACCCCTGAAAGGGCATTTATCCCAAATAASCCAAATTGATCCCAAATAACCCAAAYTGATCCCAAATAACCCCAAATTTACCCAAATAATGCTCTGGTTTATCCCAAATAACCCCATCCAAAAAAAAAAAAGCAGTGCCAAGTGCTTTGCACAGCGCAGAGGGAAAGAAAGGAGGAAAAAAAATAAAAATAAAGGGTGGGTTCAGCTTTGGAAAGGTCATTTCTGCGTGCTGGGAGCTTCCAGGGGCAAATCCCAAAGATGTGGAGTTTGGGGAGTGAAGAAAGAGCTCCAGAGCTCCCCGTGGGATGGTTTGGGGGAGGAGGGACATGGGCAGGGCTGTTTTGGTGACCCATTTCTCCTGCAGCACCTCCTTTTTATCAGAACCTCTCCTTTTTATCAGAAACGCGAATTATTCGCATTCCAGGAGGAACTCAAACCCTCACACAGCCTTTTATTTATAAAAACACAAATAAAATTAACAAACCAGGAAATCCAAAACCCCATTTTAACGGGAAAAAGGATTGATTTTTTTTGTTTTTCCTCTCACTGCCACGGGCAGAATCCTGTTTATTTTCACTATTTTCACTCAGAATTTTTTTTTTTTTTTCCCTCTTGGCTTTGCTAAGGTACAGCTCTGAGAGCCACGCTCCCAAACGAGCCAGAGGAGTGGAAACAGTCAAGTTGAGACTTTCTGAAGCTCCTGCCCAACCCCAGGAAGGAGGGAGGCCCATCCCTGGCACGAATCCTCCCCGTTCCTTGGCAGGGGCTGCCTCCAGCACTGGCTCGACTGGATCCCACGCCACAAAGGCTCCAGCAGCTTCTCCCAACCCCTCCTGGGTTTCAAACAGAGCAGCAGGAGCCGCTCCTTGCACAACATTTGGATCCCACTCCTCCCTCTCCAAGTTGGAAAAAAAAAATTAAAAAAAAAAACAACAAAAAAATGAGGATTTTAGGATTTTTTACCTCGTCCAGCTCCTCCAACCCCACGGCCTTTCTGCTGCTTCTGCTGCTGCATCCCACCACGGCCCCTGCCCTTGGACACCACCTCCTCCTTGACCATGTCGATGATTTCGTCGGGGATGCGCAGGTATTTGATGGTGCTGCCGCGGATGTAGCACTCTGGCATCCTCCAGAATTTATCCCCGTCCTGTTTGGGAGCAACACGTGAAGCCTCAGAGTGAAAATCGCTGCTTTTTAGGGCATTTTTAGGATTTTTTGAGTGTTTCTGGGAGCTCTGTTTTCTATAAGAAGCTGTGAAAAATGGGGTTTTTCTCCCCAAAACATGCAGTTTGAATTTGTACAGAACTGCCTCAAACACAGGCAAAAAATGTCAGGAGCAGAGGGTGAGGAAACAAACCCCTCGTGCACGAGAAGGAATCGAAAGTGGGACGAGAAACACGAGTTAAAATGGTGAGGAGCAAGCAATTTTGGTAAAAAAAAAACAAAAAACCACAATTGTGGCCAGGATTCTGCTCCAGCTGGGAGTTACCCCCTTCCTTCATCCTCTGGGGTGTGGAGGAGCAGCTCTGGAGCCAGCTGGCTGTGGGGTAGGAGAGAAATGAGGAGCTCAAAAATTATTTTAAAAAAAAATTAAAAAAAAAAATTAAAAAAAAATTAAAAAAAAATTAAAATCAATCTTGGGATGGCTAGTTTTCGAGCAGCCACCTCTGCGTGTTGTTTTAAGGCAGATTCAGGGATTTTCTGGGATTTGGTCCTGGATTTCAGCTCGGGGGTTTCTCCGGAGCTGYGATGGGACCGGGAGGAGGCACCGGGAGCTGCTGGGATAATTCCAGTCGGTGTCCCGGGAGAGGAGGTGAAACCAGGAGGAATTTGGGGCAGCTCTGCCTGCTCGGGCAGGCCCGGGACGGGGCTGAGAGCGGCGATTCCCGTGCGGGAACCCCACCCCGGGATGAGCCCGGCCGCTCCTTGGCCAGGGATGCGGGAAGGGATGGGAAGGGATGGAGCTCCGGCGCTTCCTCGTTCCGGCCCGCCYGGGATAAACAAGGGCTCGTTGTCCCGTGCCATCTAGTGGCCAGTGCCACCAGTGCCACCAGTCCCACCCGGCGGGGTTCACCCGGGATTTTGGGGGCGTTTGGAGGCAGCCGGGTCATGGAATTGGGGGGATGATGGAATGGTTTGGGTTGGAAGGGGGAAAAAATGGGGAAATTTCACACTTCCCACTGGCCCAGCCCGGCCTTGGACACCTCCTTCCCTGGTGGACACCACAGCTTTTCTGGGAATCCCATCCCAAACCCTCCCAGGGAACAATTCCTCCCCAAAATTCCATTCATCCCTGTTCTTTGGCAGTGGAAGCCGTTCCCTGTGTCCTGTCACAGCATTCCCTGTGTCCTGTCACTCATTCCCTGTGTCCTGTCACTCCATCCCATGTCCAAAGTCCCTCTCTGTTTTGTTCCCTTCAGGCACTGGAAAGCCACAATCAGGTGAACCCGAATCTTCCCTTTGATCTGATCCCTCCACATCACCCAGAAGGAATAAAAGCCGAGCTGCTGCTCTTCCCAGGCAGATCACTGAGCCTTTGGGAGCAAATTTCCAAGGAGAGAATAATCCCCTGAGTCACGGGCTCTGCTGTCACCTCCCGATTCCTCCTCCTAAATTCAGCAGCAGGTTCTCATCCCACCATGCAGCCACAAATTCCAAACATCTCACTCTGTTCCACCCCAAAATTCCCTCCCAAAGTGCCTCCTTTGTCACCCCAAAGTGCCCTGATCGCTCCAAACTCTGGAGACAGCAGGAGCTGGGGGTGCAGAGAGGTTTTGGGAAGGAAAAGGACCTTGCCAGCCTCTCCTGTGGAGCTCTGACACCCCCAGCCCCATTTCCACCCGTCTGCACTTCCCACAGGGATGAGGACATTGCTGAGYGAGRYMAATCCCAAAACACAGATCCCAATCTCCTGGAGCGACTTTGGCCAAGGGCAGAAGTCTCAGATGGCCTCAGTGGGTGAAGAGAAGTCAAGAGTGGGTGAAGATGGGGAGAAACAGGCAGGGAATCAAAGGGATTGRGGTGTTTGAGGCTGCTCGGGCAGCACAGGACAGCGAAGGCTCCGTTTTTTGGGAACCCTGGTTCAGCATCACAGCACATGACCCCAGATGTGCAGAAAATCACCTGCACACACAAAAGGCTGCTCCTTCTTTATGGAAATCATCAATAATGACATTAAATCTGCATTTTGGAGCAGCGGGGAACCCTTGGGGACAGTGCCCGGACCTGCGGGCACAACGGGCGGGTGACCCTGCCCGGCGCTCTGGCCTTACCCGGGATGTGCAGATSACCTCCCGCAGGTTGATGTTCATCCAGTTGTCGCAGCTCACCAGGTGCCCGTTGTAGGTCTCCCCGTTCTTCAGCTCCACCAGCTGCGAGAGAACGGCGGTCACTGGGGCGCCGGTACCGGGATGTGCCCGGTGTCACCCGCACGCCACCGGTGAGGGGAGCGGGGCTGGGCCGCGGGGTCGGTACTCACCATGGGGTGGTTCTGCGCCGTCTTCAGCAAGGACAGGGGCAGCTGCGAGGGGAAGAGAGGAGAGAGGCCTCAGGCACCGACCGACAACGGGACACCGGCCGGGCACCGAGCGGAGCACCGAGCGGGTCACCGGGCGCGCCATCCCTGGCGGGGGGGAGACCATCCAGGCCGTCCCCACGGCTCCAGCCTCCTCCCGAGCCCCGGTTCCCCCGTTCCCCCGTTTCCCGGTTCCCCGTTCCCGGTGCCGCCGCTCACCATCGTGCCGGACCCGGGAGCCGCCGCCGCGCCGGGCGCTGCCGCTCAAACCGCCCCCGGCTCCGCGCGGGGCCAATCAGAACGCGGCGCGGCCCCGCCGCAGCCAATCAGAGCGCGGCGCGGTCCCGCCGCAGCCAATCAGAGCGCGGATCGCGGCCCGGCCGCGCCGCGCCGCCCGGTCCGCGCCTTTGCGGCGGCACCGCCCGGGACGGGACGCGCCGGGATGGGATACGGGACGCGCTCCGGACACCCCGCTACCGCGGCCCCGCTTCGTGGTTCCGCACAGCCGGGCGGGGAACCCCCGGGGAGCTCAAGGTGAGCGTTTTGTTTAATCAAACCCCCCGAGCCCCGCGCTGAGGCGGGCGATCGGGAGCCCCTCGGGCTGGGCCGCGCCGCGGAGGGTCCCGGTGGTCGCTAACGGGTGAAGGGTTCCAGGCCGTCCCGCTGCGGGACTTCCGCCGCGGCGGCGGAAGCGGCGGGTCCGGGCTGCGCGGGGCGGGGCGGGGCGGGCGGCGCGGGGCGGG
>NW_026624473.1:28990-43774 GCF_030028575.1 Malurus melanocephalus
TATGAGGGATCCTTCCCTGAGGGGAGAGGGGATCTGAGGGATCCTTCCCTGAGGGGAGAGGGGATCTGAGGGATCCTTCCCTGAGGGGAGAGGGGAGCTGAGGGACCCTGCCCTGAGGGGAGGGAAGGCTTCGAAGGAAAGGTAAATTTGGGGGGTAAAGGGGTCTGGAGGTGTAGCTCAGGGATCCCTTCTCTGTCGTGAGGAGCTTGGTGGGGACAGCAGGTTTGGGGAGCTTTTCTGTGACTTGAAGGGGTCGGGGGTAGGTGGAAGAGCCCTCCCCGAGGTGAACGGGGGTTTGGAGGGGGCAGGTGAGGGGTTTGGGGGACAGAAGTGATTTTGGGGATCCCTTCACCTCAGGGGACAGATGGGGAACCCCTTCCCTGAGGTGATGGGGGAATAAATGGGGGACCCCTTCCCCGAGGTGAGGGGGTGTCTGCTGTCCCATCAGAATGCGACTGAGGGAATGGACAGGGGGGACTGTCCCCTCGGGGGGCTGTTTGGGGGAGCTGTCCCCTCTATGGGGTGATCCATGGGGTGAGGGGCAGAGTCTGGGGGGCTTTGGGGTGGGATTGCTGTGGGTGGGGGCATCAGGAGTTGGGGGGACACAACACCGAGGAGCTTTCCTGTCACTTATCCAGGCAGCGAGCACTGGGATCCCCTTTTTCCATCCCTCACCMCATCCCAAAGCTTTTCCAATCGCAGAAAGAAGGGAACCCATCCTCCCAAGGAGCAGGAAAACCAATTCGGGGCGCGGGGAAGGAGAAATTGCCCGATGCCCTCCCCACCCCGTGGCACCAAAGGTGTGGAAGCTGCTCCCCAAGGCACCCCCTGGGCGCGGCAGAAGCGCCTCRGGGAAGAATGAGCCGGGGGAATCGRGAGGCCCCGGCGTTGTCAGCCCCTTCCCGGGGTACAAAGGCCGCTCGGGGTGATTTGTGGGTGAGGCCGTCGTGTGACAAATGGGGAACTCGGCGGAACCATTCAGGGCTCCCCGCGGCAGCTGAAGTTGAGGCCGTTTGAATAGCTCGGGGGCTCGGCTCGGCGGCGAGGCGCTGGAGCGGTTGTAATCGCGGGYGAAGCGCCTTTTCCAGGGAACAGTTGTGGGGTAGCCAAGAAGCAGGTGGCAAATCCTGCCTTTCCCCAACCCCAAACCCGGCGCCGAGCGGTGACTAAACAGAAAACTTGCGTCAGGAGACGTTCTGCTGCTCGCAAGGCTCCTCCACGCTCTTTTTCCCGTTTTTTTTTTTTTTTTTTTTTTTTTTTCTTGGGAAGTCTGGTTACAAAATGCAGTGGTTGCCTTGTGTCAGCTCTGTCCCTGTTTGATAATGTCACCGATGTCACGCTGAATTCCCTTTAAAAGCGGGGATGGTGTCGTGTTCCCCTTGGGTTCCGAGCCTGTGCTGGCCGAGGATAAGCGTTATTTGTGCACAATTTCTTTTTTAGAACTCGTTAAGGAGATAATCCCATCACGATCCCTGCAGCTGGTTTATTACTGCTAATGAGCCTTGGAGGGCCCCGTGGTGGATGCTCCGTGCTCCGTGGGGTCGGATGCCACTGACAAAGTTCCTCGTGTTCCCAGGAAGGGATAACACGAGGAATCGGGGCAGGAGATGAGTCAGAGCAGAGATAAACCCAGTTGTGGTTGTGCCAGTTTAGTCCAGGATTTGGAGCGAGGGCATCGTATTCTGGGCACCTGTAGGATTTCAGCCTTTCCGTGGCTGAATTGTTAAAATATGGATTTAGTTTCTAAGATTATTGTGCTTTATTTAGGAATTAAACCTAGTAGTTCGTGCTGTTTGCTTCCAGAGGGTCGTGTGGGACTTGCAGAAAGAGCTGGGAAGGCGTTAATTTGCCTTGTTCCCCTGTCACAGATCGTCTCACACCCCTGGAGTTTTGCAGGAAAGCACCCCCACCRTTTTTGGTTTTGTGGGAATATTTCTTTCACGGAGGCGGCAGCGCTGGGTCGAGATCCCGAGATCCACGGGCGTGGACGAGCCCACGCTTGGGAAATTCCTCCCGTGCAGCATCACCTCAGCCTGGCTGGGGAGGGCAAACACAACATTTCCATTAAGGTGTCAGCGGGTATTTGTGGTTCCTCTCGGATCCTTTCAGGGGCTGGGCAGAATTTATATCTCCTAATTGCACGAGGCTCGGAGGGCAACGCTGACATTTTAAATTAAACCATATCGACGTTACGCCCAGATAAATTGCCCAACCTTTGTGTGCTTGCTCAGGAAAAAGATGTTATGGATTACCAGTTAACTCCAGAGTTACTCATTAGGAATTTAGAGGTGCTGAAGGAAGTATTTTTGATAAAGCCTYGGTAGCCTTTGCYGTGGTGTAGGTGGGTTGTCAACAGYWCTGTTTATTTCCTTTCGAGGTGTAATTAATGCTAACGAAGATCTTGGAGGAGACCCYGAGTGGGGAAGGAATGTTTGAGACAGGCTTGTGGAAGCATCTGCTGTGGGCTAAAGCAATCAGGAATAGAAAATCCAATCATGATTCTAATTCKGTGACATCGGGCAAGTTAGCTGTTAATAACAAGTTTTTTCTAACCTGGGCAGGAAGGAAAAATATCTTCTCCCTGAGRAAAAAAACAAGTTTCTTTTCAAGCAAGTTGTTTTCCTTCGTTGTACAAGGCTGTCGTTGAAATATTTCGGTGCAGATGTCTTGTTTGATATTCAGATGTAAAGAAATAAGGATTGAGTGGTGGAAGTGGTTTTGTTTTTTTTTCAGAATTAAACCAGGGAAGTCCAAGCTTCTTTGCAACTTGAACTTGAGTCAAATCTGTAAATTTTTCTTCTCTTGCAGGGTTTGGGCCGTTTGGAGAGCACGCTGTGAAYGCCAGCTGGATTGCAGTGCAGGTAACCCCTGAATTTTCCTCTTGGGGAGTCAAACCAGWTAAAGGATTTCTACAAATTTGGGGRCTCAGCTCTYTTTTAAAACTTCCAGCTTCTTCCCAGTTTATTAATGGAGCTCGCTGCAGATATCCAGATGGTCAACTGGATAATGTTTGATTCCCTGCTCAGGAAACAATCCCTTAGCTGGTAGAGTTTAATGAGATTGAGTTAATGTAGCTGAGGCAAGTAAGGAATTCCTAGCTTTGGATGATTTTAAATGGGGCAGGGAGCTCGGAATCTTCCTCTGCCCTGGAGAATTCAAAATAAACAAACCAACCGAGCGGCCCAGAGGAATTTGGATGTTTTTCTCTCCGTTCTGACTTGAAGCTGGGCCAGCTGGTTCACCTTTAAACCGAGTCTCATCCCTGAGAGGAGACTTCCAGAGGTTTTGTGGAGTTGGGTGTCCTGTGGAGTTGTTGTCAGGGATCTGATTCCAAGGCAGAGGAATCAGCCACTGCTGCCTGTTTTTTCCCCAGATCACCCCTCTCTGATGGGACAGGAGAGTTTATAGGGAAATGCTTTTCCTGCAGCTCCTCCCTGCTCAAACCAATCCAGTTTGTGCCACTTGTAGCTCTGTGTCTGCCTGAGCACCTTCCCAGAATCCTGGAATATCCTTGGAAGGACCCACAAGGATCATCCAGTCCAACAGGACACCCCAAAAATCCCACTCTGTGTGAGGCTGATATCCCACAAATGAGGCAAAAAGAAGGAATTAAGGTCTTTCTGATGGAATTAAGGTTTTTTGCTGTAAAAACACTTTTTTTACAAGGCTGGTGCTGCCACATTATCCCACTTCTGGATGGGGTTTGTGACAAAGCCACTGGGAATTCCACGGGACCTTTTAGTACAGTTGCCCAGGGAATTAAATCTATTTTTCTCCCCAACACGCCTCTCTCCCCTTCAGAGCTCTGAGATTAATATCTTCTTTCGAATGCTTTTAAATTAAATCACAAACTCTAATCAATTACAGCCAACTAATGTCCAGCTGYCTGGTAGGAGCAGACAAAACCTTTGCCTTTCTGAGCTTTTTGGAAATGAATATATTTGAGTTTGGGGCAGTTTGGAGGAATATGCAAGTTGTGGATGGGGAAAAAAAAATACAGGATGTTCCTAAAATTGAGAAGTGAGGCTCCTGGATTGGGTTTGTTCTTGCTGCTGTAGTGTCAGCTATTGTAAATAGCTGCTTTTATTTTAGAGGAGCCAGACAAAAGGGTGTTTCTGGAGCAGGAGGAGTGGTGGGTGTTGTGATGCTGCTTAAAAAAAAAAACAACAAATCTAGAGAGAAACAGCTCCTTCAGCCCGGCAGCTCGAGGCCCTGGTGGCTGCTCAGCTGTGTTGGTGACGGATGAAGTCACCACCTCCGTTTAAAACCCATTTTTAAGGGCTTTGGGGGATGTTTTGAGTGGGCAAAACTCAGAATTGGGGGTGTTTTGAGTCCAAACTGGAGCCGCGTCGGAGGCTCCCGCTCCGTGGCCGGCGGATTATTGTGACTGAAAACATCGACTCGGAGGCAGCGGGGAGGATTTGCCTTTCCTTCCCCTGTCTCAGCCCCGAGAGGCCCAGACAAAAAAAGGAACAGCATGTCTTTGAGCCCAGGCGAGGTGGGCATTGTGCGAGTTTCAGACGGGGACTTCATGGAGCGGAGTGGACACAAAGGCGTGTCTGAGTTCCCGAATCCCAGACGGTGTGATCTGCATTTTAATAGAAGAAAAATCAATTAAACAATCTTTGTAAATCCTTCCTAGCTTTAGGGCTAAGCTAGTTCTGGTTTATTACATCTTTTATTACGCTGCATCCCGAGGATAAAATTCGCTTTTTTTTTTTTTTCCTCCCCCGGTTTTATTTGGCTTCTTCCRCGGAACACCGATACGGTGTGAGTTTTCCCTGGAACTGGGGTGAATTTCTGTCTGGTTTTGCAAGCTGACTGATTTTTACACATGGGTACCTTAAAGAGTGGCAGCAGCAATCTAATAATGCTACTGAAAGGAAACATCTCAAAATTTCATCCAAAAAWCCCCACTGAAATGTTTCGGTTTTTACTCACGGGGGAGAGCTTTCCTATAAATTCAGCAGGAAGAATAATTCCTTTCTGCTTTATTTTAAGCCTCACAGCAAAAATACCCCGTGTTAATGTGGGTTTTCCAGTTTTGTGCTTTCACAATTTTGGCGTTTCACTTCAGGATTTCTTTCTTTTACGGGGGCAGCTTTTGCCGGGGAGGGACTTCCAAGAAGAAATTACCAAAATTTGAGTTTTTCTCAGTGCGTTTTCTGTGACTTAGGTGTGGACACAGGTGTGACCTGTGGACTGTGAATTTTCTGGGCTCCTTCATCCCCCCTCAAAGTGCTTCTGGCTGAGGAGGAGGAGGAGGAGGAGCGAGGTCAGAGTGCGTTTTGACATTAGGAAGGACAATTGCTGTCAGGGTGTCTAGACAGACCTGATAAGGATATTAGAGGCTCACAAAGAGCAGCATTGTGGAGGGGTCAGGGAATCGGTCACACATGTTCTGTGTGCTGTGTTTGTCAGGTAGGCAGGGCTGGGGGGAAGAAGTTGTTGAGAGGGGGGGAAATTACAAACATCTTCATTATGGGGAGCTGGGCTCGGTTAAAAAAAAAGTTGGGGCTTGGTAAAGTTAAGGTTTAAGTGGGTGGCACTGGGGAGGTTTCTCTCATTTTTCTAAAATCCCTCAAATCCATCTTTAGGAGCTGTTCCCTTCCTAATCCTTCATCGTCAGGAGCATCGAGAATCGGTGATGAATTCCGACCAATTAACGCTCCTAAAGAGTGTTTATTCTCTTCCTAAAGAGGCTGACTGGTGCCTGAATACTCTCATTTGTAAACTCCYTCACTTTATTAAGGCTCCACACAAACCAGGGGAGGGTTTGGAGGCAGATCCGTGTGAAGGAGCCGTGATGAACCATCCCTTGCATCCATCTCTGGTAATGAATGTCTGAGTGTGCCAGACACTAATCAATACAGCAAGGCTTTAATATCAGCCTTGCCCTGGGAGCCAGAGCCGGTGATTTATCATCGTTGCTCATATCTGCTGCTCTSTGAAAGTCTCACTCTTGCCTTTTCTGGGTGTTTTGAGTTGTCTTAAATCTTGTTACATTCGGTCGTACAAGTGTGAAAGGGGTTTTTTTTAACTCGGTAGAAAACCACTCTACGCTGATAACAACACAGAAAAATGATAGCCAGACACTGCTCACGCTTATGGGGGGAGGCCTAAAACCTCAGCTTGTCTTCTCCTTTCAAGTGCCTTTAATTTTTAATTTTTGACCTGGGGGAATAYGAGGTTTGAGAGCGAAAAGAGCTGATGTGCTCTCCTTGGTGTGAAGTTTGCAAGGAGGAAGATAAAGCCTGAGAATTGCTTCGAAGAGCAGCTCTGATCACCAAATCCAAACCCAGAACAGAGATAACTCATTATTTCCAGAATATTTTGAAATTGGCTTTGAGTTCTTGGAAGTTTGGGGTTGGTGGCTCTGAGAGGTTTCACTGCTGAAGTGTCAGATGAGCAAAGCTACAACTGGAGCCTTACTGGTGGGACTGGAGAGAGCAAAGCTGAGCCAGGGATATGGGCTGTGTGTAGGGTAAGGGGAACTCCCAGTTTTGGGATCAAACAGTGCTTTCCAGTCAGGAATACTGAGGATAAAAAAAAAAAAAAACCACCTTTCCTCTGGTTTTGAAGTCTTTGCAAGGTATTTAACTGACACTTCGTGTTTTCAAAGGTTTGAAGGAAATTGGCTCTGTTTATTGCCGGGATATTTGGGATGTTTTCATGTTAGAGAGGCAGAAATCATTTACTGGGTCAGTTGAATCCCCAGCGCTGTCACCCAGCCTTTATCTGGGAATAAATGTGAAATTCCTCTCCAGGCCAGCAGTCCTGGATGATGGATCTCATCCTTCCAGTCCTACCTTCTCTGCTGCTGGAAGGAAGCAAGGATTGTGACTCCCTCTATAAATAACAGATCCAAAGTTTCCTCAGGAGTGTGGGTGTTGCTGATAACTATTGTCAGTTAAATGTTGATTTCTTTGTTACACGCACATCAGAGCCAGACAAACGGTTCTGTGGGTGAAACTCTTYGCACAGGTGGGGAGATGCCTTTGTTGTTCCCATTATGGGTTTGGGGTTTTTTTTTACAGTGGTCTCTGTAAACTCGCTCCAGGTGCTGTTTATGAGGTTGCACACCTTGGTGTAAACCGATTTTAGCCATTAAACCTCCCAGGAGTAAATTCTCTGCTCCTCTGGTGTCTGAGCATCTCGGTTTTGTCGTTTCCTGGSTGTTTGCAGGAGCTGGAGAAGCTGGGGCTGCGGGATGACGTGGATCTGCACGTCTACGAGGTGCCCGTCGAGTACCAGACAGTGCAGAGGCTCATCCCTGCCTTGTGGAAGAAGCACAGTCCCCAAGTGAGTGAGTAAAGACAGCACAGAAAACCACCCAGCAATGATTTTTAATGGATTCCTTCAGCCTGGTAGTGCCTGGCTGGGTCTTTTCCTCTTTTGTAGTGAGAAGCTGTGAATTTGTGGGATTTTACAGCTCCAGTGCTGGGTTTGCAGGAGCAGTGGGTGTGAAGGGGCCGCAGCAAAGGGCTGTCTAGACAGCTCGTGGTTTGTCTGTGCCACCTGGGCTCCTCTGGCAGCTGTGAAGGTGCCAACGTTCCTTTTCACCCTGATTAAATCACAATTTAGGTCAGGAGGGGGTGAAACGAGAAGGGTTCTGCCGTGCTGAGTTCATGATAAGAATGCCTGGTTCCTCTCACAACCCTGTAACACCTCTGTGGTTCACTGGGAGCAGAATYGTGGAATCCCAGAGTGGTTTGGGGTGGAGAGGACCTTCAAATCATGGCACAGAACCATTTARGTTGGAAAATTATCAAAGAACGTTGAGTCCAACCTTTGATTGATCACCAGTGAGTGCCATGTCCAGGATGCCYTAAATCCATGCCCAATCCATGTCCTGGTTTCATGAACATGGTGACAAGGTGGCATTGGGATGTCACCAGGCCTCCAGTGCCTAAAGGGGCTCCARGAGAGGGATTTTGGGAATGGGAACAGAGTGGCAGGGCAGGCACAGATATCAGAGTTATCCCAAGCTGGAAGGRTCCTGCAGCAATCAGGAATTGTGGSTTTTCCACGATCCAACCTACCCCTCTCCCCTACAGCTGGTGGTTCACGTGGGAGTGTCCGGCATGGCCACCACCGTCACCCTGGAGAAATGTGGCCACAACGTGGGCTACAAGGGGCTGGACAACTGTCGCTTCTGCCCGGGCTCGCAGTGCTGCGTGGAGGGAGGCCCYGAGTGCATCGACTCCATCATCGACATGGACGCCGTCTGCAGGAGGGTGTCAGCGCTGGGGCTCGATGTCACCGTCACCATCTCCAAGGATGCTGGCAGGTTTGGAGCTCCATGTGGATATGGGGTCACTGCAGGGTCAGCTTGGAATGCTTGGCTTGGGAGGGACCCCTTGAGGGATTTGTGGGGTTGTAGAGTTTCAGTCCTTTAAGGGTTTTCCAGTTGTGTTCCCTTCCCGCTATCCCAAGCTGGACTTGGACGCTTCCAGGGTTGGGGCGGCCACAGCTTCTCTGGGAATTCCATTCCAGGGCCTCCCCACCCTCATATCCAGGAATTCCTTCCCAATATCCCATCCATCCCTGCCCTCTGGGGTGGAATAGTGGGAATCCATTCCCACACAGTGGGAATCCATTCCCTGTGTCCAAAAAAAAAGAGCTCTTCACTTTTTTTTTTTGTCCTAAATTTAATTAGAACAACCCCAGACTCACAATTCCTGCCTTACATCCCACGTTACTCCCCTAAATCCCGGGATATCCGCTATGCTGAATATACATCTCATCCTTTTGCTAAAAAATTTCTTTTTTTTGTGTTTTAGGTACCTGTGTGACTTCACCTACTACACCTCGTTGTACCAGAGCCGTGGSAGGTCAGCGTTTGTCCACGTGCCCCCGCTGGGAAAACCTTACTCGGCAGAACAGCTGGGCCGGGCCCTGCAGGCCATCATAGAGGAAATGCTGGATCTTTTGGAGCATTCTGAAGACAAAATCAATTGTCAGCATGAACATTGAACCTGGGCWGGAGCTCTCCTAGTATTGCACTTCCGAAATTTTCCCCGCTGMCGAAGTGTTGAGGGGAAAAAAATTAAAAAAGAAAAAAACAAACCCAGTTCCGGACCCAGAACTGGAGACTTTGAGAAAAAAAAAAAAAGGAAAATTCCACAAATTCCACTTCTAGAAATTAACTTTTTTTTTTTTTTGTCGAATCTGTGAGTTTCAGCCTAAGCAACCAAGGATTCAAAGGCTCTTCTCTCAAATCCCTGCAGCTCCTCATTCCTGAAGTGCTGGGAGCTTCCAGGGGATGGATCCTCACCTGGCAGATCCACGGGAATTTCCTCACCTGGACTTGGCCTTTAGGTGCAGGGAATTGCTCCCCCAGTCTCGTCAAAACTGATTCTTGAGTTAAAGGTTTGCTTTCAGGTGGTTTCGGGTTTGTTTTCCCCCCTCTTCTGACCCGAATTCGAGGTTCCAACAAGGAAAAACACCTGGAAAGAGTCAGAATCACCAGGGATTATTTTGGAAAATGGTGTTTGAGGAGCCTGAAATTGCTTTGCTGAAATGGAAAATGATTTTAGACACTGATTGCTCACCCCACATCTCCAAATATCCGTAGGGTCTCTGTAGCTGCAGTGGAAGGGATGTGTTTGGGGTTCCTTTTGGAACCCAAATCCAGCTGGATTTTTTTTTGGAGCCTGACTCCTAAATCTTTCCAAATGTCTTTTTCCTGCCTCTCTCTTCTCCATCTCCCTCCCTCGATCAACCTTGTACCTCCTGTACCAAACCCCTCTGTTCAAATGTGTCTAAAACCAGTCATTAGTGGGTAAAGAGCTTTTAAAGAGTGGGTAAAGGGCTGCTTTCTCCACGGGAGATCTTTATCCTGGACCCGTGGTGCTCGCTGCTGTTTTAAGGTGAAAGTTCAGTAATTTATAACTTCCTTAGCTGTAGATTTTCCCTCTTGTTCCAGGCTGGGAGAATAATGTTTAACTGAGATTCCAATTCCTCCTTGATTGGGTGGAGGCATAAAAATGGCAGATGAAAAAAAGAAACCCTGCCCAATCAAATCTTGAATTTTCACCCCAATCCCACTGCCTGGAAACCAGAGGTGATGATTTGAAATCAAGGAATTTTTGCTCAAAATGAGGATTTTGGGAGCATTCCCCTCCTGATGGGAGGGTGCAAAGTGGTGCTGCTTGGGAGAACTTCCCCAGGAATTGTTTTGGGTCCACACAGGATCTCAGATTTCCTGCCAAATGATGAAATTCCAGCAAAACCCAGGTGAAATTACCACAGGAACAGAGTCAGAATTGGTGACTGAGGCCTCGTGGAATGAAGGAGGCTGTGATAGGAATTAATGCTTTCACAAATAGATATAAATATATATAAAAACCAACATTTGGAAAGGTTTTAAACCCCCCTGGTTTGGATTTCTCTGGTGCTGACTGGCTCTGCTATTGTAACTCTCAGTGAGAGCTGCCCTGAGCTCGCCAGGTGATTTTCTGGTGACAAAAGGACAAARCCACTCCTTGTAACCCTTGAGACAGGACAGAGACTTTGCAGYTGTGAGAACTCTGCTGAGGGAACCCGAGCAGGAAGATTTTTTTTGGACAGACCCAAGGAAATTCCTTCTCTGTTCACTCTCCAGGCTTTCCTGCTCAGAGGAATTTGCCTTCGAGTGAAATATTGTTGTTCCCRTCAAATCTGAGGTAGCACTTGTCAGACTTCCTGATTAGTAATTTATTCTATTTAATATTTTGTTGAAATCTTCGTGCTTTGACACAGCTTTTTGGTGGTTTTTTTTGTGATTAGTTGAGCTTTTTATCCCATAGGATTATTTGTCAGTGAGAAGTTTTTATCCTGGGTGTTTCCGTAGCTGCTAAACTTGGGAAAGGAGAAYTAYCTGAGCTTTGGCRATGGAGGAATTCCCAGAAAATCTAYTTCATTTTTCATTTCACATGTAAATGTGAAAGCTGTGGATGAAATGGGAGTGGAAAATCAGACAGATTGGCCAGGCCACACCAAAATTCCGAGTGTGGAACCTCAGCAGGGGTGGGAAGAGTCGGTTGGATCCATGGAGGGGTCTTGGGGTGGGATCAGCATCTCCAGTGAGATATTCCCAGTCTATCCCAGTCTGTCCCAGTCTGTCCCAGTCTGTCCCAGTCTCTGCAGCCCGGGAGCACTGGGAGATGGCCCAGGATGAGCTCAGGGCTCCGGATCCTGCAGCGCAGACGGCAGCAGCTCCGTGGGCTGTGCTCCCTCCCACACGCGTTCGCTCAGCCTGGAGAGGCAGATCCTGTTCAGCACCTAAAAATATTCCATCCCTGGGTGCTCTGTGCTGTTCCAGGGAAAATCCAGAGCTGTTTCCGTGCCTGCAGTGCTCGGCTTTGGCTGTGCCAGCGTTCAAAATCCCATTTTTTTGGGAATAATTCCGGCGCTGCTTCGAGCTGGGCTTTTCCCCCCCGAGCTGTTTTTGGGAAGCTCCACGTGATGGGTTTCTTTAGAAAACATAATTTATTTTATATTCTTTTATTTTGGGGGGGGGGTGGTTTTGGGGGAATTAGTCCTGAGGTTGTGTTTATAAAAGGTGTCTTGGTGGTAGAGAAATTTCCTGTAGGCCAACTTGGGGAAAAATGGCATTAAACTAATTTTATTTAATATGACCTAAATTTGGTCACATCCTTTGGGGTTGGGGTTTTTTTTTATTTTTTAAAAAAAAGCTTTTTGTTCAATTCACAAAGCTTTTCCTRCAGATCCATATTTTCTTTGGGAATAGGACATCAAACTGCTGCAGAGCTTCAAAAAGCTGATATTTTATGTAATCCTTTTTGCTTTCCACATCACCAATTAATAGAATTTGCTAATTTGCACTGATTAGGAGAACTGTAGCCAACCCCAAAAACCTCGTGCTAGTGAGTAAAACTGGAGGAAGTTCAGGTGGAGAGCTCCTTCCTGTGTCTGTAATTTGGGAAAATGTGGAAAATCTGGTGAAATTTTTGGATGCTGTGACTGCAAAATTKTCTGTGGGGATAAAGGTTTGGGGAGAAACAGGGGCTGAGGATTTTTGGTGTGGAAGAGAGGATTAGGGAGGTTCTGCTGGATGGGGTCTGATGTCATTTATCTKCTTGGAGCAGGGTCTGGCCCACGCTTTTGGGGAGTGTTTGGGATGACAATTGAATTGTCCCCATCCTAAAATGCTGCAGAAGGTTTTGAGGAACTCCAGAGACTCGGAAATGTCTGAATTTGGTGAATGAAACCTTGGGAATCTGCTTTAAAACTCCAGGAAAATGGGACTGGGAGCTTGGGAGGCTCCAGACCTCAAAGATTCCTGTGGGATCTGATGATCCTTAGGATCCCTGAGCGGTTCTGTTGTGTTCACCTGGGGCTGTTTGGGAATTTTGGGGGCATTTTTTTGTGGGGGAGAACATCAGAATCAGCTCCCACAGAGCATTTCACCTTCTCTGGAGCATTCCCCAACCTCCCAAAACCGTGGGAGAGGTGGGAAAGGATGGAAAGGTCAGGAAGAGGGTTCGAGGTGTTGGGTGTGGTTGTGACATGAAAAACTGCTGAGCTTCCAGAGTTATTCCAGAAGAGACCAGAATTATCCAGGAGGGGCCAGAATTATTCCAGAAGGGGCCAGAATTATTCCAGGAGGGGCCAGAATTATCCCAGGAGGGGCCAGAATTATCCAGGAGGGGCCAGAATTATTCCAGAAAGGGCCAGAATTATCCAGGAGGGGCCAGAATTATCCAGGAGGGTCCAGAATTATCCCAGGATGGACCAGAATTATTCCAGGATGGACCAGAATTATCCAGGAGGGGCCAGAATTATTCCAGGATGGACCAGAATTATCCAGGAGGGGCCAGAATTATTCCAGGAGGGTCCAGAATTATCCCAGGATGGACCAGAATTATTCCAGAAGGGGCCTGGCTGGGGTTTCCAGAGTTTCAGACATCATTAAAAAAAAAATAAATTCACCCCAAAAAGGTGGAAATTTGGGATCWGTCCCTTCCAAGCCAGTCCTGGGATTCTCTGACTCGTTGCCCTGACAGGCAGATTCTTTTAGGAATTTTTTTAGGAATTTTTAGCAGGAGGAGGAGCTTCTTCAAACCAAAAATGGGAAAACCCCAGAAAAAAGGGGGAATTGTGCTGCAGCAGCGATGACAGTCTGGCCGTGGGGGTTTGAGGTTTTATTCCTTGTGACTCCTGAATCTTTTTTAACTTCTGGATTTCTCCTGAATTTCTCACTCCAGCCGAGGCTCTGTGGAGCTGCTGCAGGAGGGAGTGGTGGTGTCTGAAATCTGACTGAAAATCGGGATCTTTAGACGAAAAAATTACTTTCTGTGGGGCTTTTTTTTTTTTCATTCTGATTTTCAGATTTTACCCCCATAGTGCAGAAAAAATTGCCAGCCATGAACTTGTACAGATCCTTTCCCAAAGTAACTTCCTCCCCTTTACCTCCTTTACTTTAATACTTTATCCAATAATATTTTAATGATTTAATTTTATTTTAATGATAGGAATTTCAGAGTTGCAAAGGCTCTTTCTAACTTTATTGACTTCGAGAAAACCCCCCTCCCTTGTTGATACCATAAATACTCATCTTGATCTAGATGGATTTGTTATTTTTGCACCAGAACCCCTAATTTTTTGCAGTCTAAAGTGCACTTTTTTCATATAAAAAGAACTTGTATTCCTGTTGGATGAGTGTCTTATGTGCTGAAAGGGATTTTCTGCCAAAGCCCCAGAGCTGAGGACGTTTTTCATTCTTYGAGGTGTTCACTGAAACCTGGGACCTGCTTCTGCTCCATCTCTTTTCAGACAAAAACAGGGAAGGAAATTCCTCCCCACCMGTAGGAATTCAAGATGGGAAATGAAACTATCACTGCCCTTAAAGAAAACTCGGTGGTTTTTCAAAACCCACCTTCAGGTTTTCTACCGCACCAGCCTCTTCAATCGTTCCAATGTTTACTTCGATGATCAGGGAGTGCCTTGTCCTGCGCTGGCCTCGCGTTTTTGGGAAGCAGAACGGCGGCCGTGGGGATGGATTTACCYGAAAATGGGGTGGAAAATCGGGCTGGAAACCCCTGAATTGGTAGAAATCCCCTTTTTAATCCCTGGAGGGAATACCCCAGGTTCTCTGATGCTCACACACACAGAGGAGCAAACAGAAATTGCAGATTTTTTGGGTGGGTTGGCCCAATTCCCGCGGGTTTTGCCGTCTCCTCTCGGAGCGAGGCGTCAATCCCGACCCTTTCCCGGTGTCACTCAACCTTGTGAACCCCCAATGTCCGTGTGGGTGTCTCAGGTGTCACCACCATCGTGTTTTTTGGGGACTCTGGGCTCCCCGGGGTTTGTGTGTCCCCGTTCCGCGTGTTCTTGCAGTGCCTTGTCCATCCCAGCGACCCCGAGCGCTGTCGGGGACCGGTGCGGCGCTCCCGGCTCCTCCTGCCAGACTGGACTTTGTAACTGAGGATGGAAAGCCCTGGTTYAAAGGAAATAAAGAGTTTGACTCTGACTCTGTGCTGGCACCCTTGTTCTGGTGTCCCTGTCCCCTCCACGTGTCCTTTACCCCGTTCCAGGGATGGAAATCCCGCGCTGGCGGATTTAAGGTTTTCCTCTCCCTGCTCCTGCTGCCACTGGTCCGGACTGGGAGCAAACTGGGCAGGCTGGTGCCACCAGATGGAGCTGCCAGCCAGGCACGGTGTGCKCGGTGTCACCCCAGAGATGGCCGAGGGTGCCACCCCCGCGCAGCTCCGGCTTTGTGGGGCCGTGGGGAGGGTGGAACGGCTCCGGGGCTCCCGTTTGATCCGGGAATTGGGGATC
>NW_026624473.1:44966-57135 GCF_030028575.1 Malurus melanocephalus
GTTAAAACCCAGACCAAACCAGGCAATTCCTGCGCCAAGGATCAGAAAGGAAAACCTCCCTGTTCCTCTGGAATCCCTGCTTTTCCTTTTTAATGCCCTAATTCTAGAAATGTCGGTGATTTTTTTTTTTTTTTTTTTTTCCCTGAGCTGCCATGGAGATCCTGCTGAGCTCTCCAGCCTTTCCTTGGAGATGAAGCTTTTCTTCCGCCCACCAACACCCGGCACCCGCCGGGCACCGGGAGCTTTGGGATCTCCCTCGCAGGTGAGCGGGGATTTGAGCCCAGCCCCGATGACTTCACTCCCTTTCCATTCCCTTTATAAGGTGAGAAGCTTTTCCTGCGGCGTTCCCGGGCTGATGTCATGCCTCGGGTCAGTCATGTGCCGCTGAGGTCATTTTACAAACAGAGCCCTCCCGAGGGGCAGATCCGAGGTTTGGGCCGCGCTCAGGAGGCTCCCGATGGAGAATCCCGCTTGGATTCCTCGGTGAACACCCAGAGATTCACGGGGATCCTTTTGGCGGACTGGATTTTAATTCTTTCTTGTCCTCCTCCCATTCTCTCCTCCTCCGAGCCCTTCCCAAACGAGGTGGGATTTTTGGGCAGCRTCCATCTGGCAGCCGCTCCATTCTCTCAGCTCGCAGATCGGAGCCGAGCCCCGGCCGAGGTGCTGCCCCAGGGCTCCCGCAGCTGCGGCTCCAAATCGAGGGAATGCCTGGAATTTCCTGATTTCCCGGCGGCTCCGAGCGGCCCGGGCTGCTTTGGGTGGCGAGGCGTGCKCGGACACATCCCGGGATGTGCGGGGAACGTCCCAGTTCGGGATTCACCGCTCTCACCGCGGGATGGGCACAGCGGAGAATCCCCAGGACGAGCTCCCGGTGATGCTCTGGCCGCGCATTTCCCCATTCCGGGGCTCTCCCCGTGGTTTTCCTCGCTGCCCAGGAGATGCAGGTGGACATTCCCCACCGATTTCAGCCGCGGGGTGGGATTTTCTCGGCCGGTTCGCAGCCTGGGGGGAAATCTCGGCTCTGTTTTTTTTCTGCAGCTGCTTCCCGCTGCCGGGGATGCTCGGTGCGGGAGCAGCTCCGTGCCCTGTGGACACGGCCCCTTCCCGAGTCACGCTCCGGTGACTAATTCCCTCCTGACGGGCACGTGGAGCCCCGGGTTCGCGAATAAATGCGTTTATTTCTGCTGGAGGTCACAATTCCTGCAACTTCCCTGAATTCTCCAGCAGCTCCATCCTCATTCTTCATCCTGAATTGTGCCTTGTGCTTCAAAAATTGTCCACATTCTAAAACCCCACAGTTTTAAGGAGGTTTTGGGGTTGTCCTACTCCTGTAGCACCTTCCCTGATTAAAGGGACGCTGCTCTGGGATGTGCTTGGTTGGATTTGGGTTCCTTCATCTGTTTTCCCCATCATTTAAAGCATCCAGACCCTTCAAATCCTACACTTTTAAGGAGATTTCTGGGTCATCCTTCCCTTTTTTCGTGCCCTAAGGGTTTCCTCGGTAAAAGGGGTGCTGCTCTGGGATGTTCCCAGATCAGATTTGGTTCCCTCCATCCGTTTTTCCCCCTTGCTCRGTGTTGGAAGGATTGGTGGAAGGASTCAGAGCTCATCTGGCTCCCTCGGGATCCCGTGGGATCGCAGTGCTCCCAAAAGTCTTGGCCTGGATCGACACAAAAATTGGGGAAAAAGGCTGTTTTGGCACCTTGGAAGGGTGAGATCGAACAGAAAAGTGCTCCCATCATGGAAAAACTGCATTTTAAAGCCACTCCTCAACAGCCATCACATCAATCCCACTKATGATCCTGAATATCCTCCTCACATCAATCCCACTGATGATCCCGAATATCCTCATCCTGAATATCCCGAGCTGGAAGGGACCCACGAGGATCGGGAAATCCAACTCAGTGATGCTCTCAAAGGATTTCATTCGATGTCTGCAGACTGAAAATCATCCCCAGCYCAGCACAGACCCCACCTGGAAATGCCTGTCCGGGGATCCCATCGGGTAAAGACGCTCCTGGGGAACAGAGAACACCCCGGTGCCGGGGATGAAAGTGTTTGTGGGGTGATTTCCATTTTTGGTGGCAGATCAGAGGCATTTCCTGCCCTTCCCGGGCCGAGGGGGCTGGGAACCCGAGTTAATCCTGMAGCCGAGGCAGGAATGCCTTTGTCCAAGTGGAGCAGAAGTCTCATTTTTGGGAGATGCCGTAAACTCGCGGCAGAGGGAGAAAAAATGCGATTCCCGCTGTGACGGGGCAAAAGCCGCTTTTGGCTCGCCTGACCCGTCCTGGTCGCCTTTGATTTAGAAACATCCAAAGGTCAGCGCGGTTTCCACTCTGCCGATTCATCATGACAGCGGCCAGCGCTGGGAAAACACGGGACGCGGCTTCCCAAAGATCCCGGAGCAGGGACAGCCCTTCCTCCCGTCCCTCCGCGCCCCTTTCCGCACCTCAAACGAGACGGGATGGAGCAAACCCTGCTTTGGATGTGCCCACCTGGCTTCTGCCGCTTCTCCGGGGGGTTTTCCCAGCCTGAATTATTCTTGGAAGTGCCAGAGGTCTTCCAGCTCCAGCTTCCCTTGAGGCTGAGCTTCGTGTGGTGGCAGCAGCCGGGCTGCTCTTCCTTTTTTACCCATCCCTTCTTATCCGTCCCTTCTTTTCCTTCCTTTCTTATCCTTTCCTTCTTATCCTTCCCTTTCTATTCTCCCCTTCTTATCCTTCCCTTCTTTTCCTTCCCTTACTCTCCTTCCTTTCTTATCCTTCCCTTCTTATTCTTCCTTTCCTATCCTTCCCTTCTTTTCCTTCCTTTCTTATCCTTCCCTTCTTTTCCTTCCCTCCTTATCCTTCCCTTATCGATGGGAAAGCCCAAATTCCCTTTTTTTTTTTTTTTCCAGGGAATTTTCCCCCTGCAGCACCCAGCTCACTCAGCCCCGGTGGTTTTGGGGAGCATTGGGATCCTGTAGGRTGTGGGGAGCACCTGATCCCGCTCTGTCACCCCCCCCAGGGTGACACCCACGCGTTCCCAGAGGTCTCTGGGTGCTTTTTTTGGGGTCTCTGGCTCAGCAGATGCCAGGAACTGATAGCCCRAAAATCTGGAGGGCAGCACTTCCCCCTCTCACGGTTTGTGATAAGGAACTCTGCAAAAAGAAAACAAACCAAAAAAACCCCGGGGTTTCTGCTGCCTCTGCAGTTGAGGGAATTTCCTGCTTTTTTGGGGAATTTGAGCTCTCTGGAGCCCCCTGATCTGTGTCTTGATCATGTTCCTGAYAACCATGAGAGTCTGGAGAAGGGAAAAACATTGATTTGGAATCACGGAAGGTGCTCACAGCCCATCCCGTYCCACCCCTAACCATGAGCAGGGACACTTTCCACGGCCCCAGGRTGCTCCAAACCCCACCCAGCCCGGCCTTGGACACTCCCACACCTCTCCAGGCTCCTCAGCGCACGATCTGAGCTTTTCCTGGACATCCCAGCAYCTTCCTGSACACCCYGAGCGCATCTCGGCTGCTCCGCGGTCCYTGGGGACAGCAATCCCAGCTTTAGATCCACACCGGGATGAGGGATCCTCGTGGGATGAGTTAAATGGAGAGGAGCTTTCATCCCGCTGGGAAAAGGATAAATTTGATTTCCGATCAAATATGTCCGGGAAGAGCGGAGGAACCGCGGGATGCGGGGGCTGCGCGATCCCCCGGTGCGGGCTGGTGAGGACACGCTTCGACATTTCATCATCGCATCGCATCGCATCGCTCGGGATTCCAACCCCTGCTCCCAAAATCCCTCTTTTATGGCTCCTGCCGGGYTGTAAATCTGCGGCTTCCACGGCTGGCGCCTTTCACGGGGGAAAACATCCGGCCCCGGCAAACTTTGATGCTCCCGGAGTGCGTCACTCCCGCACGGGGTTCGCGCCCACGGGCAGAAAATCCATTGCAAAAGCAGAACTTGGCGATTTCGGGGTTTCTGACGGGTCTTGCTCAACGTGGTCAGCGAGGTCGGGGCCCCTTCCCGCTCCCGGACGTGCCGAGGGCTCCGGTTCAGCTCCGGATCAGCACATTTGGCACCGRGGGGATGGCGGAGGGGGCTGCGGGCTGGGCTGGCGTTTGCCACGGGCACGGAGATGACCGGAGCGGGGGGAATGGTGGGGCGGTTCTGCTCCCCCTCTTTTCTCCCTTGGATTGCGGGGCTGGAGCGCTGCGGTCACCGCAGATGACAAAACCGCGGGGAGCGGGATCACAGCGGGCTCGGAGCTCTGGGAATTCCCTGTGGGAGCTCCAGGAATTCCCTGTGGGAGCTCCAGGAGGGGAGTTCATCCCTGCCCAGCTGCCGGAAGGATGGGATAGTTCCACTCGTGCTGCCCGGATCCACGTGGGATCCACCTGGAGATAAACCTGAGTTTCCTTGTGAGTCACACAAGGATTTCCTTCCAAGCCGGATGCTCTGGGAAGGGAAAAGCARGAAAATGGGGAGAGGGTCTGGGTGGGGCCATCCCCTCCGCCTGGTTCCTCTCACCCTGACAAACACCTCCTTTCCCGTGTTTTAGGGTGAAACATTCGGTCCCGGCTTTGCCTCAGGCAACCCCTTGAGAACCCGGGTGAGAAAAGTCGGAGCAGGGCTGGAGCCGCGTCCCGATCAGGATCGGGGGATAAACAGCCGTAAATCACGGGATTAGCGCCCGTCCATCCCCGCCGGGAGCGCAGCCGAGCACCGGGCGCTTGGAYCAACTTCAGCACATTTTGGGAATGGCCTCGCCTGCCCCGGGGGGACCCGTCCGTTTCCTCACGCTCCCGGGATCTTCTCACCCCTCCGCTCTCGTGTTTTCGGCCCGAGCATCCCTGTGGGGACGCTGGGACAGGGGTGGTTCCGTGCTGGCCCGTTCCCGCTCGGGATTTCCTGCTGCCCATCCCCGCGGTGGCGCGGCGCTGCCCGGCACACGTGTCCCCGCTGGCCCGGTGCCACCCGGCGTGCCCGGCTCCGTCCCGGCTGCCTCCGTTTGGGGTGACGTAACCCCGGCCGCGGTTGCTTCAGAAAGATCGGGACCGTTCCCGGGCGGGGACCAAGGTCCGGCACCGATCCCCGCTCCGGCCACGCGTCCGGCACGAGCGCGGCCCCATCCCTGCCCCGCCGGCATTTCGGGATTGATTTGGGGATTTGGGGATTTGGGGATTTTGGGATGTTGGGAAGGGGCTGCGGCTCTCTCGGCTCGGCCCCGGGAGGTGGCTGAGGATGCAAAGATGGAAAATCCACGCTCGGAGCGCTGCCTGCCTGGAGCATCATCCCCTCTCCATCACCCGCTCCGCCACCGCCGGCTGCTGGGGGGTGAGAGGGATTCCCTGAGCCGCTCCATCCATGGGGAAAACGGCAGGCGGAAGGGAAATGTTTGTGTCTGAGGAAGAGTATTCCCCGTTTTTTATCTCCGCAGCTGCGGAACAGCCTGTAAATCACCCGGCTCCGGCGCTGCTGCTGGAAACCCCAGGCGGAGAGGAGAAATTCCTGCTGGAAGCGCTCTCCGGCGTCAGCAGCCGGGGAGGGGGGACGGAGGGCGGGCAAAGTTCGGCTCCTATAAAGCCAGGTCTGCTCCTCTTCATTCATTCCCCTGGCAGCACCGCCGGCAGCAGCACATCCAGAATTTGGAGCAAATCGTGCCCTGGGAGAGCCGCGTTTCTGCAGGATGCTGAGGAGAGCCGCCCTCACCTGCCTCCCGYTCCTGCTGCTCCTGTCCCGCGCCGCTTGCCGGCCCCACACGTGGGACCAGGACAGGTTCCAGCTGGAAGCCGTCAAAAAGGAGATCCTGGAGCGGCTGGGGATGCCCGCTCCCCCCGTCATCCGGCGCCAGCTGGACCGGGAGAGCATCCAGAGAGCGCAGCGGCTCTACCAGCTCAAAGTGGCCGAGCTGGCGGCGAACCGGAGCCGCCAGGAGGAGGAGGAAGAGGAGGAAGAGGAGGAAGCCGTGCCCAGGACGCGGCGGCTGCACCGCCTGACCCCCACCTGTAAGTGGCCGTGGCTCCGTGTCACCCCACAGCCTCGTGTCCCCGCGTGTCCCGCGGTGTCCCGAGCTCGGGAATGTCACCCCGCKGCCTCGGGACATGACCGGACATGCAGCACGGTGGCCGCTGTCATCCTCGTCYGCTGCTTCCTCTGCCCTGCAAGCGGGGAGGAGCCGCCGCTGGAGCCGTTTTTGCTTGAGAACATAAGAAATGTGGGGATTTGGGGTGAAAGCTTCGATCAGCGGCAGCTCGGGGGGCTCCGAGTGGGTTCTGGGGTGAGCGGAGGGGATGAAGGGAGGTGCTGTCCCTCGATCTCCAGCTTCAGCTTCAGTTTGGTGGCTTTTCTGGGGGAGTTTAGGGAAATATTTAGGGATTTAGGGGAATATTCCCCTCCTGCTGCTTGGGCTGGGARGGGACAGTCGGGGTGTGGGGTGKGGGTCCTGGGACACCCAGGAAAACRGAGACCCTCCCTCCTGGGGTCCCGGGAGATGATGGATCTGAGGATGAGGACAGGGCCGGSTCTCCAGCATCCCTCGAGGTGCGGGTGATTCCCTGGAAGCGACGCCTTGGCTGCCTGAACGGATCCTGGAGCGGACCCGCAGCTCGGGCTGGTGGGGAATTGCCGCCCCTCACATCATCTGTCCCCTCTGTCCCCGCAGTGCTGCTCCAGCCGGACATCCCCGAGGGCCAGCAGGACTCTCAAGGACACCGGGACGCCCTCGGTTCGCACCGCTATCAATTGCTGCTGTCCCGCACCGAGGATTTYCACCGGCGGCTGCGGGTGCTGCGGGCGGARCTGWMRCTGTCGCTGTCGCTGTCRCTGCCCGGTAACTCAGTGCCACCGCGGGTCACCATCCACACCCTGCGGGGCCCCGATGGCACCTCCCGGTTCCTGCGCAGCCAAGAGCTGTCCCGGGATTGCCGGAGCCTGGAGCTGACCGGAGCCGTGCGGCGCTGGCTGGCCGGGCCCGAGGCCACGCTGCGCCTGCAGCTCGACTTTACCGCAAACATCTCGGCCGCTCTGACCGCCCCCGGCGAGGAAACGCCGGTGCTGGAGGTGGAAACGGAGGAGAAACCGGAGCGGGCGGCCAGGAGAGCGCGGGGGCTGGAGGAGGAGTGCGGGAAGAGCGACGGGAAGTGCTGCCTGAAGTCGCTGAAAGTTTCCTTCCAGGACATCGGCTGGGCCGACTGGGTGATCGCCCCCAACAGTTACTACATGCGCTTCTGCGAGGGCTCCTGCCCGCACAATTACAAAGCCGCCAGCATGCACGCCCAGATCCAGTCCCGGGTGCATTCCCTGTCCAAGGCCGCGCCCCCGCCCTGCTGCGTCCCCGCCGCCTACGACCCCATGGTGCTGATGCACTACGACAGCGAGGGCAGCCTGGTGTCCAGCCTCTTCGAGGACATGCTGGTCACCCGCTGTCACTGCGCCTGAGGGCGGCTCCGAGCCCGGCAGGGTGGGGCAGGGCCAGGCTGATCCCTCGCGGCTCCAGCATCCCAAAATCCCAATCCTGTAATACCGAGTGACTCTGCACCAACCCTGGATCCACCCCCGAAATCCCGATCCCATGGCACCGAGTGACTCCACACCAAGCCTGGATCCAACCCCGAGCTCAGCCTGACCTATCTGGAATCAGCATCCCAAAATCCCAATCCTGTAACACCGAATGACTCCACACCAACCCTAAATCCACCCCCGAGCTCAGCCTCACCTATCTGGAATCAGCATCCCAAAATCCCCATCCTGTAACACCAAATGACTCCACGCCAACCCCGGATCCACCCCCAAAATCCCGATCCTGTGGCACCGAACAACTCCACCCCAGACCCGGCTCTGATCCCCAGTTCAGTTATGAATTCTCCCCCACAATAACTTATTCCCCCATTTTTTCTCTTATTTAAATCCCCATTTTATCGAGCAGGTGGATCCTTCCTGCCCACACCCCACTCCAAACCCTTTTCTTTGCTCAGAGACTTATTTACAGAACCCAGTTATTTATTTCTAACTTATTGTATTTTATAGCAAATTATCCTTTTTTCTTGGGGAAAGAGGGAGGGGTTTTGCACATTTCTATTTTATATATTTCTATAAAACAGGAAAGATGTGATAATCATRGAAATTAATAAAGTGATTATAACAGAGGTTCTGGCTGCTCCTCCTGCCCAGTTTGGGGGGTTCTCTGAGCGGACCCTCAGCTCCTCTGGGATGTGGCTCCGTGCAGATTTGCTGGTAAATCCTCGTGGTTTTTCCGTGCCAGGGTGTGAGTAATGGCTGGGCACAGCTCCCAGGGACCTTTGAGTCGTGAGTGTCCTTGGGGAGGGCCCGGGCACAGCCCTGACCCCCGGGACGTGGCCACTGCCCCTTCCCCAGGAGCCTCCGGGGGACCCCCTGGGCACCCAAAGGGTGGGGACCCCACTCAGAGGGTGGTGGCACCCGCGGGTCCCCGAGGGACACCCCATGGCTGCTCACAGCTCCTCTCTGTCCCCTGCTCCAGGGTGATTTGGGGGTGTCCTGGGCTGTCCGGCCCCTCCCCAGCTCCTGGTGGGGGCTGGGTTTGGGGGATGTGGAATTTGGGATCCTTGTTTTGGGGTGGGGGATTTGGGGAGCAGCAATTGAGGGATGCAGGAGATGGAGGTGGCCACTCTGGGGACAGGGACTGGAGGGTTCTTGGGACCCCAAAGGCTTTGGGGACAAGTCCTTGAGGGTCCCTTGGGACCCCCTGCTTTGGGGACAGAGGCACTGGGAGCTCCCCAGGGCTCCCTTCTTTAATTAGAGATAATTAAACCATTTAATGGGGCATGGAGAAGCCTCCCAAGGGCTGGGGGAGACACCCAGACAATCCACGCTGTCCCCGTGTCCCAGGGGCTGGGGGGACACCCAGACAATCCACGCTGTCCCCGTGTCCCAGGGGCTGGGGGGACACCCAGACAATCCACGCTGTCCCCGTGTCCCCGCGGTGCCCAACCTCCGGGAGGATTAAAAAAGGAACTTTCCCTTTGTTCCCCAAAGCGGCGGATTTCGCAGGAAAAGMGGGCGCAGGTGGCACCGGATGTCCCGCACCCGCTCCCCACCGGCCCCGAAAGGGGAAGAGGAACCCAGGCCGTGGTCAGCGCCAGCCCCGGCTCCTCCAGCCGGTCCCGGGGGGCCCCGGTGGCCCGGAAAGCTCCGGTGCCGCTGCCGGCGGATGCGGCCCGAGGTGTCCCCGCTGTCGGCGGCCGCAGCGCCGGGACCGAACGACAGCTCAGCCCCGGGGCCGGGGTGAGAACGGGGCGAAGGAGGGGATGGGGCCGGAGGTGTCAAACCCCATCCCCCAGCAGGGGCGTTCCCCGTGCGGGGATGTCCAGCCCTGACCCCTCTGAGCAGGGGACAGCGGAGAAAGGGCATCAGAGGGGACAGAGCGGGTCCCCCCGGCCCTCCCGGTGTCACCCAACCCTCCCGGTGTCCCCCAGCCCCTCACTGGTCCGGAACGATGTAGAGATCCTCGGTGCGGCCCAGGGTGTTGGCGTAGATGGGCTGATCCCCGGCATCGGCCGCGCTGCCCAGGAAATAATCCTCATCCATGGGGAGCGGGGGGCTGGGGACAGAGGGGACAGAGAGGGATCCGTGAGGAGGGAATGAGGAGTGGGGTGGGATCAATGGGATGGAGTGGGATGGGATGGGATGGGATGGGATGGGATGGGATGGGATGGGATGGGATGGGATGGGATGGGACAGCACACCCGGGCACAGCAGAGCAGGGAGAGGGTGGGACACGCCCGGAATGTCCGTTCCCGGTACCGGAGCCTCACCTGCACCGCTGCTGCTGCCACCCCGGTGTCCATCCCCTCCCGGCGGCCGGGGCCGTGCCGGGGCTCACAAAGACATTCTCGTAGTCGGGGGCGTCGTTGCCATCGGTGCCATCATCGGTGCCATCGGTGCCATCGGCGGTGCCGATCCCGGTGTCCCGGCTGACGTAGCGGGGCTGCCGGATGCCTCCGGCCGTGTCCTGCTTCCCCCAGCCCACTCCGGCCACCGCGGCCACCGCTCTCCGCCGCCGCTGCACCAGCACGGCCACCAGCACGGCCACCAGCACGGCCACCGCGGCCACCGCCCCGGCCACCCCGGCCACCAGCGCCACGCTGAGCCCGCACTGCCGCCCCTGGAACTCCGTCACGTTGAAGGATCGCCCGTGGCCCGTGAGGCAGAGGCAGCGGATGCCCGGGCGAGCGCAGGGGGCCAGCACGGTGGCCAGCAGGTCGCAGCGGCACGACATGGACAGGGAGCTCAGGGAGGGCTGGAAAGCGGCGGGGGGCACGGAGGGGAGAGGGTTCCCCTCCAACCTCAGGGTCCGCAGGGCAGAGGCGTTGGCGAAAAAGCCCCGGGGCAGCTCCCGGAGCCGATTCTCCGCCAGGTCCAGCTCCTCCGTGGCCGGGCCGAGGCGGGAGCCGGGGCTCAGCGCTTCGATGCCGTTGTGCCTCAGCACCACCCGGCGCTGCCGCTGGAACCGGCCCCAGTCCAGCTCGGCACATCCGCGGCTCCTGTTGGTCAGGTCCAGGTCATGGGAAGAGTCCGGCTGCAGGGCCGGACAGGGGAATGTGGTGGGCGCGGGGGTCGCGGAGGTCACSGGSAGCAGCAGCAGCAGCAGCAGCGGGGCCGCAGGGACCCCCATGGTCCCTCCACTGCACCCGGAGCCTGCGTGGGAAACGGGAATCAGGACCCCCGTGCCCACCGGAGCCCSCTCCCAGTGCAAACCAGTGCAGCCCAGTGCGGCCCCCACCCCAGTCCCGCTCTGCCAGGGCCGGGCAGCTCCTGGGGGTCCCAGCAGGGCATTTCCTCTCGTCGCCCCCACCCCAAAACCACGGCACCCTGACTCGCCTGCGCTCCGGCCGCCGCTGCYTGGTGTGGGGAAGAGGAACGGGCGGGTCCGGCTGTCCCGTGTCACCCTGTCAGGGCGTARCCGGCCCGGGGGGGCAGGGGGCAGCACCCCAAATCAGCACCCCCTGCCTCTCTCCGGACCCCCCGGTCCTTTCCTGGGGTGCTGAGTGTCCCCCCGACACCGCCAGAGCGTCCCGGTGACCACGGGAGCACCCGAGGGTGGGGGACACACACGGGGACACCCACGCGTGTGGCGCTGCACGTTTGCACACGCGTGTGCTGGGGGTTCACACATCGCCCACGTGTGTGAACCACCCCCGGCAGCACAGGGACCCCCCCGTGTCTGTGTCCCCTGGCAGGGTTGGTGTCCCCATCCCGGTGTCCCCATCCCGGTGTCCCCATCCCGGTGTCCCCTCCGTGTCCGTGGCCGCCCCCTGGTGTCCGAGTCCCTCCGTGACCGCCTCTCGCTTCCCTGTCCGTGTGTCCCCCTCGTGTCCGTGTCCCCCCGTGTCCATAGGTGCCAACCCCCTGCATGTGTCCGCTCCGTCGTGTCCGTGTCTGTCCCCGCTGTGACACCCCCGTGTCCCTCTGTGTCTGTGTTCACCCCCTCCTCTCAAATCCCCGTCCCTCCATGACAATCCTGTTTCCATCCTCTCGTGTCGCTGCCCCTTTAAGTCCACCCCATCGCCTCCGTGTCCACCCTGTCACATCCGTGTCCCTCTGTGTCCCCCGTGTCCCCCCGTGTCCCCCCTCCCATGTCCACCCCTTCATGTCCGCGTCCACCCTTTCGTGTCCGTGTCCCTCCAATGCCACCACCTCGCGTCCGTGTCCACCCTGCCACATGTCCACCCCCTGTRCCCGCCGTGTCCGTGTCCACCCCCTCGTGTCCCTCCGTGAGCACCTTGTCCGTGTCCCCTCGTGTCACTGCCCCTTTAACTCACCCCCTCGTGTCCATGATGCCCCGTGTGTCCCCGTCCCTGTGCGCCCACCCCCCTCGTGTCCTTGTCCCTCCATGCCCACCCCCTCGCGCGTGTCCCCCGTGTCCGTGCCCGCTCCTCTCCTCCGTGTCCCCGCGTCCCCCGCGCCCACCCCTCGGGTGCGCGTCCACCCCGTCACATCCGCGTTCCTCTGTGCCCCTCGTGTCCACCCCGTCGCTGCCGTGACCCTCCTCGCCCTCTCCTCGCGTCCCCCGTGTCCCCCGTGTCCCCCGTGTCCCCCTGCCCGCGGCCACCCCGCTCCTCCCCAGCGCGGTCCCCACCGCCTCCCCCCGCCGCCATCGCCCCTTTAAGCGCGGCGCGCGGCGCGGGGGGGGTGGTGGCGGCGCTGCCGGA
>NW_026624473.1:58530-60822 GCF_030028575.1 Malurus melanocephalus
CCCCGGGAACCGAACTGTCCCTGCCCGGGGACACCCGTGGTGGCTGTCACCCCTGTGGTGGCTGTGTCACCTGTGTCACCTGTCCTGGAGCCCCCCCAGCGGCGGGAGCTGCTTCCTGTGGGGGGCGGGCGGTGCCACCCGTGGGAGTCACTCGGTGTCACCAGGGGGAGTCACTCGGTGTCACCATGGGGGTCCCCCGCACGGAGGTGACACCGAATCTCCTTCGTTAATTGCGCACTAATTGCCGGGGGCCCCGCGCTGACCGTCCCTGGGGTCCGTGGGTGACAGGGGGTGTCCCCTGGGGGTGTCCCCTGGGGGTGGCGGGTCCCTGACACCCCCCGGCCGTGTCCCCGTCCTGTCCCCCCCAGGCTGGCACTTTACGTCTACGAGTACCTGCTGCACGTGGGGGCCCAGAAATCCGCGCAGACCTTCCTGTCGGAGGTAAGAGGGGAGGGGGCACCCCCGGACCCCTCCCCCGCCGCCCATCGGGGGGTCCCGGAGCCCTGTCCTGGGTTGGGGGGTGCTGACACCCCCTCCCCGTGTCCCTCCCCGCAGATCCGATGGGAGAAGAACATCACTCTGGGGGAGCCCCCCGGCTTCCTGCACTCCTGGTGGTGGTGAGTGGGGGTCCTGGGGGTGGGGAGGGGGCTGGGACCCCCCCATTGCAGAGCGGGGGGGCTGGAAAAGGGGCCGGGAATCGCCCCCTCCCCAATTGTGGCACCGCGTCACCTCGTACCCCATAAACCTGTCCCTCCCTCTGCTTTTCCCATCAGCGATTTGGGGGCCCCCCCTTTCCCCGCCCGGCTCCTCCAGATGGATCCAATTTGGCACCGAGCGGAGCTGGGGGGGCGCGGAGCCCCCCGAGGGGGGGATGGGGATGGGGGTGGGGGTGGGCATCACCTGGGGGGCTCCGGGGGGGCAGCGGCTGCTCCGTGGGTGATTTGGGGGGGTCGCTTCATTAACGGGGGGTTAATCTGGCACCCGGCCAGCACCCCCAAACCGGGGASGGGGCACCGGGCCCCGCTGCTGTCCCAGCGCGGGCGGGGGGCGCGGGCAGGGACCCCCCCTCATCCCGGCCCTCCTGATGTAAAGTCCCAGGAATTTGGGCTCCGGCCGTAGCGACCGTTTCCAGGGAAAACAGCGGCGGAGCCGGGAGGCCCCGGCCGAGGGGGGGACACGGCGCTGGTCCCCCTCCCCAGCGCTGCCGTGGGGCTCTGAGGAGGGGGTGACAATTGGGGGGGGTCCTCACCCGCTGCCCCCGTCCCCCCACCCCGTTTTCCCAGCGTTTTTTGGGATCTGTACTGCGCCGCCCCGGACCGCCGCGAGACCTGCGAGCATTCCAGCGAGGCCAAAGCCTTCCATGACTACGTGAGTGCCCGGGGGTGGGGGGTCCGCGCCGGCAGAGCCCCCCGCCCCCCGCCCCCGGGGTTCCCAGCGCTGCCAGCCCCGGATCTGTGGGTGACCTATTTCACGGGGCGGCGGCAGAGGGGGGGTTAATCCCCGGGGGCTCAGCTCAGTGCCCCCCTCCCCCCGGGACCCCCGGCGTGTCCTGCTGTGCCCCGCCCCCACTGTGACCCCCCGGGGACAGGGACACCCCCATCCCCCCCAGACCCCACCATGGGGACAGTGAGTGTCCAGCCCTGGGGTCACTGCGGGGTTGGGGCTCAGTGGGACCCCCAGAACTGAGGGGACCCCCCAGGACAGCTCTGCGGGTTCAGCGCTGGCACAGAGCCCCCGGTGTGTCCCTGTGTCCCCGGTGTGTCCCCAGTGTGTCCCCAGTGTGTCCCCATGTCCGATCCTGCCAGGGCTGGGGGCCACAGGAGGGTCCTGGGATCAGGGGGACTGCGGGGGCTCCGTGCCCTGGGATGGGGAGGGGTCCCTGGGGTGGGGAGAGGTCTCTGGGGTGGGGAGGGGTCCCTGGGGTGCGGGTTCTGCAGGATCCACAGTCCCACAGGGTGCTGTGGGATGTAGGGGATGCAGGGTCCATGGTCCCATAGGATGTAGGACGCTGTGGGATGATGTGGGATGCTGTAGGATGGAGGATGATGCAGGGTCCGTGATCCCATAGGATCCTGTGGGATGCCGTGGCATGCTGTGGGATGCTGTGGGATGATGTGGGATGCTGTAGGATGCAGGATGATGCAGGGTCTGTGATCCCATAGGATCCTGTGGGATGCAGGATGGTGCAGGATGCTCTGGGGTGGGGGATTTCACGGGGTGCAGGAGGCCAGGGGATGCTGTGGGGTGCACGTTCCTACAGGATGTGGGATGCTGGGAGGTGTGGGATGTCAC
>NW_026624474.1:0-9791 GCF_030028575.1 Malurus melanocephalus
CCATCCCCAGCAGAGGTGAAGCCCAGAGCAGCCATGAGCTGTGGGATTGTGGCCATGAGGCACCAGAGAGGCTCTGCTGATCTAAGAAGGTGTTAAAAGCTCCTTTGTTTGGGGCAGTTTGTTTGGCCGCAGTTTCCAGCCCGGGACACCACACCCTCGGCCCCTCTGCGGAGGCTCAGCTGCTGTCCAAGGAACAGGAACAGATGCAGCTCTGCTCTGCCACTCCTTAATGCATCCCAGAGATGCTGCACTCCCCAGGCTCTGCAAAACATCCCTAATTCACAAATTATACACTGGGCCCTCAGCAAATTTTGATTCACTTCCAGTCACGGATACGTGTTGAAAAAATTAATTCATTTATTCATTACAAATACAGGAAATCGCTGCTTACTACAAATGCAATTCTCTTTTAGTCTTTTATCCTTCAATAATTTTCTATTGCAATTCTTTTTTAGTCATTTATCTTTTTTCATCGTCTGCAAATCTTAAATATCTCAGCCCATGTGACAGAGATTTATAACACGTTGAAAACAGGACTCTTTTTAAGGCAATCAGCTTGGGGGATATATAAACCACAGACTTAATTTCCTTTACTGTGTCCTGAAATACAGAACAGTCAAATTAGTTTTATACTTTTTTATTTAAAAAAAATCTCCCCAGCTCTAAAAGTTTCCCTGCCAAATGCTACACTATACCAAAAATACACCTCAAAGTGAGGATTTATTCTGGAAAGATTGATACACACAACGCTAAAAATTCCAGGGTTTCTGTTCTTATATTTCTTCTCTTTCCAAATGAAATMGTCTCATCARGATTATTGAAGTTGAMCATTGGCTKTATRTTTAATTTTCAAARTCCTGGAGTGAAATATCCAGTTKAACAGAGCAGCTGAAGTCTGACTCTCCTAAAATCAATGAAAAGCTGGAGTTTTGCAGCTGTGTTTGTGACGTGGAAACTTTAATAGCTTTGCAGAAACAAGAACTGAAGTTGACACATTTGAGTTGTAAATACAATTTGATAATTATGGTGGCTGTGATCTCATGGAATAGTTTTTCCTTCAYATTGCAACATTTTTGCATCAATATTTTTACGTTGGCTCGCAGCTTTTATTTACATATTCTGATGGAACCAGAAAACACTACAAAGACTCTGAAAATATTTTCCTTTGGTAATTATGGGATGCTTGACTTTAACCTAATCAGATTGCAAACCCAATTTTTTTAGTTTCAGAAATGGAAAGTTCTTTTTGTAAACTTTTTACTGTTCATGATAGATGGTAAATTGTTAGGAAATAAACTGCATTTTAGCAATTACTATTTTATTTAGTGGAAAGCTGCAGCTTTCAGGAGTCAGACATTCTGGAATGCTGAGATCTAGGTTAAATTATATRGAGATTTGAATTTCCAAATCAGATAATCACTTTTCCTGATACTTCACCAATGTGATCATAATAAGCCATGAAACACTTCTTCTGCTGATATGTTCTTGGAAACTTTTACAGRGATCAAGAAAGATGCAGAACGTGTAATATTTCCAAAAGGAATTATATGATCTTCTTATTTTACCAAAATGTCAGTTACGTAAAATTATGGGTATTATTCCTAAATTATAGAAAACAAAGCTATAATTTGAAGCTCTGCAAAATCATCCCCTGTTCTGAAATGCCCCCATCTTTAGTAGCCCCCTCTGCAGCTGGAATTTAAGGTGATGCTCAGAAAATAAAGCAGCACAATTCTTTTGATATTTCTTCTGCTGTTTTCATTAATGTTGAATTGTTTCAAGGTGCATTTAAAAATTGAAATACAATTAACATGCCTAAAATTAATTTTAAATATAATGATCATTGAGTGATTTTTTTTAAAAAATAACTAACTAAATTAAAGTAAGGTTAGTAAAAATATGATTTTAATTTAAAGATGGTTGATTTATTAAACTTTGTGTACATGCAGTTAGGTAACTTAAACAATCATTTCAGAGCCCCATATCTTACAGGAACCACGGGTCCAATCTTACCATCCTCTATTTTTTTCATTGATTGAAGTGGTTAAGAAAAAGTTTCTTCTTTTTTTTTTTTCCTAAAGCTTTCTTTACAACGCCTTTCAAAATATCTGATTGTTTCACCATTATTTATTGGCAGCTTTAAATAACATCCAGGGAGCTCACATGTTTTGTTATCTCTCTTTAATGTGTACCTGAGGAGCTGATGGAACTGAAACATCCTTCTGTGGGCTGTTTAATTCCTCYCAGTCCTAAAATCTTCAAAATCCTAAAATTAAGAGAAAAATGCATAACATTTTCGGAATTCCCAAAGCCATATTCCTACAGAACAGACTTAGGCATTCATGTCTGGATTTGGATGTGCAATTCAAACCTCTTTGTTTGCATGGGAGATGCAAATGAAGAATGAGCAATTGCAGTGTCAAAGATCTGCCTTTGGATGTCTGAACTCAGTACAGAGCTGAAATGTCACTTCAGTGCTCAGCAAAGAACAGAATCTGCCCCTGGAACAATTGCCAGGGTGCTCACCCTGCCTGCTTTATTTCTGAAGAGTTTCTGCTCCACCAGGTGAAAATGCCTGAAGAACTGGACTCGTCTGACATTCCTTCATCTCTCACTCTGAAACCAGCTCTATTTAATCTTTGGATCAGGTTTATAGTTCTTTCCTTGACTAATATGCTCTATATGATCATAGAGATACCTGGGGACCTATTGTTACAGAAATGAATAATACTGAGGAGGGGATGGATTTTATCCTCTACAGAACACAATTTCCCCAATCTCCTAAAATCTCCATAACTAATTCCTGGGTTTTGTTAGGTTTTTGARTACAATCTCCAGGCAGGCAATATACTCTACATCTGCACTTAGGTCATTATTCTGTCACTTGAAAAATCTTGGGCTGTCGTCCAAGAAAAATCAGATGTGAAATCATCCAATTATTCAAAAAATGTTAGGAGTTATCTTGGCACCATGAGATATCACTAAGCCAAGAAGATGTCATAACTGGAATACACTGGAAATAAATGAACTGGTATTTTGTGCAGGTTAGTTACACAATACCTCTTGGAGTAATAATTGGTTATTGAAAAATATTTTATTTCTTAAAAACTGTAATTGAGAAGACAAGGAAATCACCAAGACATAAAGATCCCATTATTTAAGAAAAACAGTTGAGTTTACACTGACTGTAGATCGTATGTATAACAATTGTAGGTATTTACAATTGTGGCCTTATGCTGAAGTTTGATATGAGTTTTGTGGAACTTTGGGAACAGCTCCAGTCCCACAGTAAAGTTTCTGTCCCTGGGTATTTCTTGTCCTGCTCTGCCACCCCAACCATGGATTTAAACCGTGTGGGTGAGATCTTCCTGACCTTGGCATCAATCCCTGTGCTGACACCTCCTCTGGGAAGTGCAGCTCCTCTCAGAGGGGACTCAGTGAGCTGTTCTTCTGCCTGGACAGACCATAAATACCCATGGAAAAAAAAAAAAAACCCCAAAAAAACAGGAGTTGAGTGCCTTCTCTTCCCTCCCAACATTCATACTTTGTGGGCTGCCAGCACAGGAGTGAAGGGGAACTTTCCTCCAGAGGTTCCTTATCTCCACAGTCTCTGATTTGCTCTAACCTGTTTTTCTAATCCAAGTGGCTCCTTGTCTTTAATCCTTTCTGCTTTTGATTTCTTGTGTACACACAGAGTGGGCAGGGCTGTGCATGAGAAAATACACATTACTRACGTTGGTCTTTACCTTCCCAGGGACATGTGATGATTCAGATATTAGAAAAATAGGCTTCACGGAAGTTTCCCCATGAATTAGGTCTCACTTCAGCAAGAAGCAGAATGCACACAAAATTACAATCCCAATATAGTGGGGTACAATTCTATGGGTACTGACCAGAATTCCCAGGATTCAGGTCATCACCACATACAATGAACTCCTGGAAACAGTTTCTATCTTGTAAACGTTGAGAAATGCATTTTGATGCTTAAAGAAAAGAAATCCCTGACATGTCTATATATATGTAATTTGAAGGAATTTTACTGTGAATTAATGAAAAAATTTTCAATAGCTCCCATGAGCATTTACTTTTGTCTGTATCCACAAACTGGAAGACAGGCTCAGGTTATCATTATTCTTTCCATGCTTTCATCACAAATACTTTAATTTTAAAATCTGTCTATTCTACCTGCTAACTTAGTAATATGTATTTCCAGCCTCTAATTATGACCTGGTAGGTTATTACTGATTTGTAACCTTAGTTTGGGAACCACTGACTTAAGCAATCAAATAAARACCCAGATGTCTTCAGACAGGAAGTCTGAACATGTATTTTCTCCTTTCACTTTTGTTTCACTGAAGTCAAATGAATGAAAACCCTCTAAAATGCCACCTTTTCACAGAAAAAAAAAAAAGTATATTAAGTGAAAAGATGTGGTAAAAACGATGATATTGTGTCTGCTTTTTAACCCCCTCGATCTAGACCACAGTGTCTTACAGAAGAAAGTGTATTTTTGTTGTTTTTTGAATGTTCAGATATTAGTAAAATGGTTTTATTCATGCATCAGGTCCTGCCCAATTTCTCCTCCTGTGACAGTTTCTCAGCACCWGTAGAGATTTACAGGGTTTGCAATTTGGGTGCTGTTTCTTTGTGATATATATACATGGCATACAGATGAGAGAGGGAATTCTGTCAGCTTTTAATCATTCATACAATAACTGAATGGTGTTATTTGCACACYTTTTGTGATGGGATATCTTATGCCCTCTAAACTGAATCTCCATACAAAAACTCTGCATCATAAACACGGGGACATAAACACCAGGTCCTGAGAAAGACATAATGGAGTTTCATCACCAAAACCAAAATGAAAATAAGTGCCACTGGCTTGCTAGGAATGCTGTTTCTGTGACTGACCCTCAGCAAAATTGAATATATAACAACACCTAACTGGCTGGCCATTTGGTGTTAATTATTTGCTAGCAGTTACCACACTGTGATATCTGGCATCACCCTTTCACTAAATTTAGAACAGGAAATGATTGCATTCGGCGACACAGCGCTGCCATCAGCAGCTCAGGCTGGGACTGCCACAGAAAGGAGTGGCCCTACATCACCCCAACATAACCCTGCTGTGCCCTAAAAAACCCCAACCCTGCTGCTCCCTAAATCACCCCAACCTAACCCTGCTATGCCCTACATCATCCCAACCGTGCTGCTCCCTATAAAACCCCAACCCTGCATCACCCCAACCTAACCCTGCTGTGCCCTACATCACTCCAACCTAACCCTGCTGAGCCCTATAAAACCCCAACCCTGCTCACCCCAACCCTGCTGCTCCCTAAAAAACCCCAACCTAATCCTGCTGTGCCCTACATCACCCCAACCCTGCATCACCCTAACCCAACCCTGCTGTGCCCTAAAAACCCCAACCCTGCTGTGCCCTACATCACCCCAACCTAACCCTGCTGTGCTCTAAAAAAACCCAACCCTGCATCACCCCAACCGTGCTGTGCTCTACATCACCCCAACCCTGCATCACCCCAACCTAACCCTGCTGCTCCCTGCTCACCCCAACTCTGCTGCTCCCTATAAAACCCCAACCCTGCTGAGCCCCACATCACCCCAACCTAACCCTGCTGAGCCCTAAAAAACCCCAACCCTGCTGCTCCCTAAATCACCCCAACCTAACCCTGCTGAGCCCCACATCACGCCAACCCTGCTGTGCCCTAAAAAACCCCAACCCTGCTGTGCCCTACATCACCCCAACCCTGCTGCTCCCTGCTCACCCCAACCCTGCTGTGCCCTACATCACCCCAACCTAACCCTGCTGTGCCCTATAAAACCCCAACCCTGCTGTGCTCTACATCACCCCAACCCTGCATCACCCCAACCTAACCCTGCTGCTCCCTAAAAAACCCCAACCTAACCCTGCTGTGCCCTACATCATCCCAATAATGCTGCTCCCTATAAAACCCCAACCCTGCTGTGCCCTACATCACCCCAACCCTGCTGCTCCCTAGAAAACCCCAACCCTGCTGTGCCCTACATCACCCCAACCTAACCCTGCTGAGCCCTAAATCACCCCAACCCTGCTGTGCCCTAAAAAACCCCAACCCTGCTGCACCCTATAAAACCCCAGAGCCCCCTCCTCTCATCACACAGGAGCACAATCCTGGCTGGTCTCTCACCCACTGGGCTGAGGCACAAACCCAGTGAAAGCCACCCTTRCAAACAATCCCAGCTCACTGGGTGGGCACCAACAGCTGTGCTGGGACAAAAAAAGACACGGTCTGAAAAGAGAAGGAAGCACCATGGAAAAAGGGGAGGATGAGGTACAATTGCTATAACCTGTCTAAAACATCACAAGAAACTGCAGCAGCAAACATTGACTTCTGCTCCACACATGCACAGAGACTGAATTGTTTTGTAATTGCCTTCTTTAGAGTCAGATATTTCTATTTATTGCAGAGGGAGCTCAGGTGTATTTGGCACTTTAGTTGTTTGTTATGGAGCAGTAACGTTAGTACAATTCAAAATGTAATTTTTCATCTGAAAATCATGTTGTTTCTGGTTATTATTCATTGACMAAGGACTCTACAGCAAGAATGATCAGCCTGAATGTCCATGAAGAGGGAATGGCTATGCCTGGGGAAATTAWACCTGCCCTTCTTAATGAATTTATCCCATGAGACTTTCCATGAAGTCCTTAAWGGACCTGGCTTCTCATTGCTCACTTTTCACTCTTCATGAGGACCTTCACCCTTTACCCACTGGTCTTGTGAGAGACCACAATACCTAAGTTTGATACATGGAATAACTCATATAAACAAATCTGGATGAATTTCCAGGCTTTGTGGCTAAAAACATGCTTTATCTTTGACAAACATTATTTTAAATGCTTATTACATTTTCTAGCACATTTTATGGGAGATTTCTCCATCCAACTGAGATTCTTGATTATTTAATCCTCACAGCTTTGTTTCTATTAATTCTCATCTGTAAAAATGCCATTATCTCTGATTCTCATTCACAGTATTAGTTGAAAGCAGCCGTATTAGCTACCAGGTCTCTATTCCATTACTGCTCAAATCATTTAACAGTGGGGAGAATATTCAAGGGGACAGATCAGAGAGAGCTGCCAACCTTCTGACTCAATATATGACAAATTTTGGCATAGGATAGCAGCAGATTTTTAATGAGCAAAGAGCAAACAAGTTTTTGTTTTGTTTTGGGTTTTTTTTTTAGGAAAACACAGATTCTTCACTCAGAAATGCACTCAGAAATGCACTCAGAAATGCAAGAATTATTCTCTTGCACCCAACCACAGGGCTGGGAGACAGGAGGAACAAATGATCCCTTTGTTTCCCTTGTGAATTTTCTGTAAATCCTGCTTCCGTGTAGCTCATTGTCTGCGGAGTGAGAATCATCATTTCCCTGTTTGCTCTCAAGATTTGACATTGGGACAAATTTCACGTCCTTTTCTCCTCCCAAACTGAAACAAGTTCACAGTAACAAATCCTGTAGGTGCATCTCTTAATGTCCAGGGAGCAGCTTGGGCAGCTTCTCACTGAGCTTTGTGCTCTCTTCTGTCTCTGTTACAAGATCTTGTCTGAACCTGCCAGAACCCAAAGGAAATTTTCTCTCCTGCACTTTGAATGATGCCAAGATCCATTCATGGACCGTTAGCAAGTCAGCAGAAAGAAACGCTGGGATCTTTATCCCCAGCCCAGCTCCACCCATTCTGCTCCCAACTCACACTGTTGTAACTCCATCTCCAGCAAAATTTCTGCAAGCCATGTGCGTCAAAGAGATATTTGTGCAACTGCAGGAAATGCTTTCTCCTCTTCCCCAAAYTGCAGTCAGTGAAAACACGAGGGGCCTGATGAAGGTGCAGAGCAGATGAAGCTCAGATGGTCCTTGGTTAKCAATGGATGCACCAGAAGCAAGGAAATATTTGTCATGCTCCAAGGATGCAGTAAAATACCCTGGGGTTGTAAGTTCTAAGGAAGTGTGAGCATTTTTCAATTTGAACTTGTGTGAGCAGGGTAGGCCCTGATAATGCTGATGAAGTCACTCACTGCATCCATGCCATTATGGACAGCAGAGAACAGACATTACCTTTTCCTTCAGGAAAAAAAAAACACTATTGGAAAATGATCTAGAGCAAACCAACAGCTGTGAGAAAGCTTTCACTCCAGCCACGTCTGAGAGCAAATTCCAAACCTTCAGCTTGTTTTTCAGTGGAAGAGGATGAGGAGGGGTGAGCGAAACATCCAGCCAAGTGTCGTGCCAGATTTGCTTCAGTGTTTGAAAAGAGACAGGTCCTGCTTTGCTTATGCCTGTTTAACTGCAAACAAAATGAGCCATGAACAATTAAATATTTTACTGAGGTCCATAAGACATGCTTTAATTTTCATTTTCCTGCTCTTAAGCTCCCTATTCATAGCRGACCTGAAGCTAGCAATAGTTGTAAGTGTTTGGCATGATAATCCAGTTTACACTGACAATAAARTCAGTGAAGATATGAGAGTTCAGTGGATCTCAGCCAGAGAAAACTTGGATGCTCAGCCCACACAGTGATAACAGCAGCTGAATTTGCTTCCTTCTTTCACCAGCAATACTTAAAATTGCTGCAAGGACAATGGATTTGTCCAAACTCACTGAGTACCATTCCTCAGCAATCAGAACCCTCTTTTAATTCTTGTCAATTATAGCAACTTAATAACTGAAAATAATTTAAAAGCAAATTAAAAAGTACTTTTCATGCCAAAGTAAATGTTTTCAGATAAACTACCAGCTATCAACTGTGAAAATAAATTCCWATCATACAGGAAGACTTGAAATCTCCTTTTGTCCCACCAGTCACATTCCAATAGTTTGAAACATCTGTGACCAGGATTAGATGAGTTATCGGGGCCTAAAGAATCTACATTTTCTCTATTATTACAACACTTTTTTATTTCAATAGCTGCATCTTTTAAGCCACAATCATGTATTTAATGGAACATCGGAGAACCAGTACACATAAAAGAAATTTGAAGTGTCAGCATATTTAAAGTAAATGGAATTAGAGATAGCTGAATAAATTGAGAGAAATWCATTTTTTTTATCAGCATTATCAGAAAAATGGCCATTTTTTCTGGAWTCATGTAAAACAAAGAGCCATTTTMTTTCATGCAAAATGTAATTACAGGACTTTGACATGTTTTCTTGGAAAAATGATCAAATTAGGATGTGCAAGCCATGTTTTTTTTTTTTAACTTACACAATTTGTTTAAACACTTCATTAGTCAATGATGGAACTTTATCATCAGTGCAGTATGTATGAACYGTAAATAAATCTGTTGTCTCAGCAACATCTTGTGGCACTGGGAAGCAGTCTGTACCCCAAAGTGTCTGTCTCTCACTAGAGGACTTCTCGAGCTCTGTCCTCATTTCATTCAGAGCTCTTCTCAAAGAAACAAAACTCAGCTCTGTGATTTCCCACAGTCTGAAAAGCAACACTAAACCTCAATGCAATGCCTTGGGTGTTATGGAGAGGTTTGGGTGGCAGTGGGGTGTGCATGGCCCATGTGAGGAGCAGCTGGAGCTGCCCTGTGCAGASAGCAGCACTTCCAGAGAGCTCTGATCAACCCAGAACAGGGCAAARCTGAGCCACAGCCAACCTGTGACAGCTCTGGGGTAAAGTGTAGGGAAGGGCAAAATATCCCACAGGAGTGTGAGCAATGAGGAAAAGCAGTGAGACAAACAGCGCTGCCAACAGCGAGGACTGTGGAAAAGGAGCAGAGGAA
>NW_026624474.1:10100-18562 GCF_030028575.1 Malurus melanocephalus
AGAGGACCCACACAGGAGCAGGGAAGAGTGTGAGGAGGATGCAGCAGCAAAGAATTGTCCTGAACTGACCATGAACCCCATGCCACATCCCCAGCACCACTTGGGGGAAAATAGAGAGAAGTCAGGAATGAAGTGAATTTGAGCCTGGGAAAAACAGGGGGTGGAAGGAAGATATTTCAGTTTTTTCCTTTGCTTCTCACCATCCAACTCAATGTTGTTTGGCAATAAATGGAATTTTCCCCTCAAGCTGAGTCTGTTTTGCCTGTGATGGTAATTGGTAACTGATGTCTTTGCCTTTATCTKGACCATGAGCTTTTCCATGGTATTTTCTGCTCCTGTCCTGCTGCGGAGGGGGAATGAGAGGAGCTGGGTGGAGGCTGGCAGCTGCAGGAAGCCAGCCCAGCACGTGCTTTAGGATGGTTTCTGTTCCGTTTTATAAGCAACAATCTGGTTTCTTTTACAATATACTGCCACTTCTTAAGCGTTTTTAGTGCAGCTCAGACAATGTTCTCAYTCCAAAGTGCTGCAAAATAGGGAACTTGAGAACTGTGCAGATATGGCAGAAAGAAACACGTGGCAGATGCTCTCTGTGACTTCTGGTTTATCTGCTCCTTAGTGACATCAATCATTCTTAGACTGTGCCTGATACAATCTCTGGAACCAAGGGATCACAGAAATCACCCCACAGATGTCATACATTTGCAATCAAATTATTCAGTTTAAAACAGTTTAATATCATGAAAGACAAACCTTGAAGACAACTCTTTGAAGATATCATAAAGCTGAATTAATATTTTTAAAAAGCAATTATTAATTTAATGTGGCAAATTATTTTGAAATGGAAATATTTATGTGGGTTAATATTTTAATGCGCTAAGCCACTGAATAAAATGAAAAATATACATATCAGCAAACAAAGAAACACAATCAGCAAATACAGCCAATAAGTGTCTAAGCAAAACTTCAGAAGATAAAATAGGTATAAGATACCCAAGACTGCACTACCCAAATATTTTGAAAACACGATTTTCCTGAAGTTATCAGAGGGTATAAAGTTATCCCTTATATTACCTGTGGAAAACTTCTGCCAAGACCAGACCTCATGAAATGTCATATGTGRTCCCCACCAAAGATCATATATCAATCTCAGTGTAATAATTGTAATAATTGGGAATGTAAGGCCAACCACAACTACTGAGAGAAAAAACAATTAGGTTCTACTGTACGAATACAGACATCCATGTCCTTTCTCAGTTTTTCATTGTACCATTCTTTTATTGCTCAGTATTCTCGGAGAACTGAGGACCATTGTTAGATCCATCCAAGATTTCCTTATGCCAAGCTCAGCAAAACTRTCTCACTGAAGCAAGTTCCAGGTGTCAGCTGCCATGATGAGCTCAGCTGGTCATTGACTTTGTTTGGCAATATTATTTTCAGACATGTAACACAGTTGTCTTTTGTCCCTTTTATTTGTTATTTGCTTTTGTGGCTGTGGCCACGAGCTTTTTCTGACCCAAGAACCCAGTACAATCAGCTACATTTCCAATCCACTTCCTTTTGAATAGACCTTTCTGAATAAAGAGGACTAAATAAAGTCCCTCTTCAGACCTTAGTGATTCTTTGGCAAACCAAAGAGATTCATACAGATTGGAATTAAGAAGTGTCTGCTCAATACTTGGGGTCACCATAGGGCCTTTACTGAAAGGCAGAACAAAGTTCTGTCAACACTGTAATGGYATTTTGTGTCTTTGCAAAGATTGACCTATAATCAGTACAGCAATCATAGGATAAGATAATTAAGAGAAAGTAATTTATTACACAGAAGAGATCCTAAAACTAAAGTCTTATTCTTTCCAAAAGACAGRACCAGGTCCAAACTGACATCCAAAAGACAAATACAAAGAATTAATTTCATTGTTCAGAAGATTTGCACAAGTCCTATTAATAACTCAAATAATATTTAAGTCCTCAAAACAAGCATTTAATGTCACAAGCTATGTGTAGACTTTCTCCTAACCTTTTGAACAGGAATGAACTACACTTGAAATACAGATACTATTATTTGGGATTTCTTTACACTGAATAATGTAAACATTCAGACCGTGATAAATTTTAATTTAATATTGGAGGTAATATATTTCAGAAAATTATGTAACATCCAAACTTGTGGTACAACCTGCTTAAGTTTGAAAGTGATAAAAGACAATTCACAAGGGAAAAAAACACTGAAGGAAACAACTCCCCCTCCCAAAAAAAACCCCTCCCAGCCAAGTTTAGGGACTACAGAAAGGTAACCCTGGCAAAACAAGGTTGCCCAATGACACCAAATAGAATAGSTTCTATCATAAAAACATGTTTTCTTCAATTGAGTAATTCTAGTTGGAAAATCTATTTTTTAAAAAAATAAAAACAGGTTTTGTGAAATTCTTACAACTTTTAAAAATACTTTCCAAACTACTTGATGAGACAGGCATAGAAAAGYAAAAGAGACATTAATTTCCTGACACTTTAGGCTTTATGTTCTTCTTTTTTTAATCTCAACCACCAGTATTATAGTTTGTTTCAGATTTAATACTGATAATTATTTGACCTAGGTAGAAGTGGATTTTCTGCACAGAGCATTCAAAATGTCAGGCAAATTACAATTGAGGTTTATTAAAACAAAACAGAGGTTTCTGGCATTACCATGAAGGGCATATTGGCATCACTTTTAACATTTAAAAAAGACTAAATAAAAATATATTGATAAAAGGTTGAACCTCTATCTATCTATCTATCTTTAGTGTACAGATGAACAATCTGATTGCTGTCTGCCACTTGGTTGTCCCTTTCCATGAGACAAATCATAGAGTTTCCAATGCACCCGGTGAAGATAACAAACCATATGCTCTGGGATGGCTCTCACCATGCACACAATGTGCCTCCAACCACAACAACTGCTCAAACAGCCTCTAGTAGGTTGTCTAGCTGCACACAGCCTGTCCCAGAAGCTGCTACTCAATTGTACTTGAAATTTCAGTCTTCAACTCACAAATCATTTATTGCCAAGTCCACATACACTGAAGGTTTTAGAAAGTTAGATGCCTCCTTTGTGTTAATTCACTTCAAAATACCAGTATTAGCAGTCAGGTTTGTGAATTCCATACATATGTACTCCTGCACCCCTGGCAGAGCCAGGGAGAAAGGTCTCTTCTGAAAAAAAAAATTCAGTTTTTCCTCCCAAGTGTTTCAGAATGATTAAAAAGAAACTTTGTGAAACGTATTTATGCTGGTGTAAGATCAAAGGCGGCATGGATTAGTTGACCTTTTAAGACTGACTTTCCTCTCTTCCTAACTAGCAAAAGATTGAAAGATGGACTAGGTTGAAAAGGAAGTTGAAACTTCAGCAGAAAGGTCTYCTTGAAATAGTGCAACAGTTTCCAAAGGTCTCCCCATGCTCCCTGAATTTACTCGCTGTAAAGTGGGCAGAGTTCAACACCGCAAAACAAGGGAGTAAATTATAGTTAAATTGAGGAAGGAAATCTCTCCTTTGATTCCCCAAAAGCAGATTGTCTTCCTTAAAACAAAAAGGCATCTCACATCTTCCTTTGCCTTTACAGCACCCATCTCTTATTTTGCAGCTGAGATATACATACTTTGTTTMAAAGATACAGCAAAGCCAAGAACAGAGTTAAGACAGGACCAACTATGAACACGAGTTTTCCTCTCAGGAAAAGATGAGAAAAAAAGTGTTGTCGCGGTGAAAGGACTTGGCACGAAAGCTAAAATCCTTTCCCTAGTACGTGAAAGATCCAGACTGCAGACCATGCACTGGAAAAGTGTTCCAGGATAAAAAAGATCCTTCTCTGTTGCCTTACCAGTTACATGGATGTAGGAATCAACAAGGGTATAGTAACCTCCTTAACTTTATTTTAACAGTTCATGCTATGATAAAAGTCTAACTACACAAGAGTATACTTAATGTGGAACCATTAGAGTAAGTGTCAACTTTCAGAGGTTAACAGAGCTTTTTTTTTTTTTTTTTTTNAAAATGTTCTAGTGTTCCCAGAATGAGAATTTGCCTGCCAAGATCCACACAGACTTACTTTTTACTGCAACTCCTTTAAAAYGTTTATTTAATGGAAATATAGATGTCAGTACAATTTAAAGAAAATGAGTGCCAAAAATAGAGAATTGAAAGGTTTAATTGTCCTTTCCAGGTGTTCTCTTCAGRATTGCTTTCCTTGGCAATCCTTCCTTGTAGTTTCCCATAATGTTGATTAGCACCTTTATCTGGATATGTGAGTCTTTCATCACCCTCAAGTTTTATAAAATTGAAGGCTGGTTGTCCTTTGCTTGGCAGCAGTGTATTTTATCCTAAGGGAAAGCAGAATGTTAACAGAATTCTTCTCACAGTGTTGTAGAGCAGCTGAGGCTGGAGGGAGCTCTGGAGATGGCCCAGTCCCAACTCCTGCTCAGAGCAGGGGCTGCTGCAGCACTGTCCAGGACCAGATCTGGATTTTTTTTGGAGCATCTCTGAGAGAGCATTTCTTGCATTTCAGCTTGTGCTCTGTTCACCTTTTAGTCAAACAGGTAATAATGAAGGTTCTCAATTCCACAGAATGGAGTGTGGCATGAAAACATTTGCAGGATATGAAGCACTGAAGGGCTGATCACCCAACAGAACAGAATGCTCATCCTCCTGCTACATATAATCATTCACTCTTACGTAAGTAACATCAAAATTTGTTAAAGAACACAATATCAAAAAATTCTCATTTCTTTGGACCTCGATAGCWAACAAATTGCCTTCCACCTTTACCCCATTTAGGAATGTAAATGCAATAGGGACACTGAGCTGGAATACAGTCTGTCAGGACATGGCTGCATGTTTGCAACATGGAATTCAGCAGTGCCAAATAACATGGTGAACATAAATATCACTTGTCATCAGTAATGATACTAGCACTGAAATGCATATTTCATTGCTGAGTTGAGGCTTAGAGGTTAACCACAGAGATACAGTTGTTTTTATTATTACTACATTATTACTACTCCCTGGACCTTCAATAGGGAAGATACTACATATTTCTTTTTATGAAGAAACTATTACAGTCAAGAGGAAATCTTACCCTGGGTGTTGTACTYAGTATTTGACAACATATGTAAAATCACAGATGGATAGACTAAACCTCCTTATTTAATGATTACATATCTAAGAGATTTCTTTTCCATATTGGTTCAGCTAACATTCAGCAAACACTGTGCTCATGGTACCCACACCTATATGCTACTTTTTGACAAGAGAATATTAATAAGTAGTTATTCTATTAGAATGTTCGATAGGTGTATCTACACCAAGGACACTTTTGTAAGATACAGATTTAGTGGTCAGGCAAAAATATATATGAGAGGCAGCCTCTATTTTACAAATCAAGATCTCGACTTTGCCTAATATGCGCAGTTTTAAGATTAGGCTTTAGATCCTCCTCCTTTGATACACTGAAATGMTTTCAGCATCACAGCTAGTCTGTATCACCTCCTTATCCTAAAATTGCTCACTTGTTGATTATGTCTTTGTAATGCTAAAAGCAGAAAATAGACCGAAGGACTCATAGACAATTTTATTTAATCTTTAGTGCTGCCATCAGTTAAAACAAAACCCTAACCTACTTTTTACCTAATGAKCTGTAATTTACGTGACTGATAACTAGTACATGATATTACAGAACCGGAGTGATTTTAGGGAAGGACTACATTTATATACAAAACAGAGAAGTGTAACCATTTTTAACTGCCTTTTGTACCTCCACTCAGTTTCTGGAGTTCACAGAAACCTATTACAAGGCAGAGAAGAAGACAGACCCCCACRAAATCAAGAGCCATGGAAATAATATTTTTTCCTTTGTTTTTAGACCAATTAGATTTGACATAAAAGGCATTATGTTAATRTGATTCACTGAAATATTCATTCCCCTAACTTTATGCTCCCTGGAGTCAACCATAYACACATGACAGGGCAAAGCAACCTCCAATCCTGGCTGCTAAGAAATAGTGAATCCTGTCAAGAACCTTTGTGAAACAACAGCTTCAAACTGTCAAAGCATAGATGAAAAAGCAAACAGATCTTACTTCTCCCACTGCTTCCCCTCTCCTCTTTCTCTTGACAGTTACATATGGTTTTTCTTACCAAGACATGAATTACATAATTGGAACAAATTTCATTTGGATAATAAATTATAAACATGAAATRAATACTGCAATATTTCACAGTAATGACTTCTTTCCCTAGGAAACACATATACATACATAAATAAAGAGGGAAAGAGTTTAAAGCAATAACAATAATAAATACCAAACCATTTAGAAAGCATAATGTGAAACTCTGGTTCAAATGAAATTAATGGGAATTTAGGCACTGATTTTGTTAGAGTTGTTGGGGTTTCTACATTCAATCTTGTTGAACACAGATGAAAATAAAATGCTTTGGTTGTTAAACCCTTGAAATCCAGTATTTTCCCTCTAGCAGAATGCAAAAACCGGCTATCAACACCAGTTTATGGTATCTGTGCTTGAATTTTTTGGAGAGCCTTCCAGACCCAGAAACAATTAATTTTATATAAGACATTTTCATATGATCATTTTGCTTGGGAAGGGAAAATTAGACTCCTTCTCTTCAAGGAAGTATCATTCTCTTAAACCTGTATTTATCACCTGYTATTCCTACTAAACCAGTGTTCAGTATTGCACAAGCACAATAAAGGAGGCATTGAGCAATCGGAATTAACGTAACCCTTTTTTTTTTTTTTTGGCATTTTCTCAGAAACATGACAAAACCAGTGGGATTGAAAAGTTCTTTGTTACTCAATTATCCATGCTTGTTCCTCAGAGCTGCTCAAGTCTGTGTTTTCTTGGTAAGGGCAGAGGAGTTTGCCTTTGGCTTCCATGCAACACTGCCCAGATCCAGGGTAGTCCTAGAACTTTATAGGGACCTGAGTGACTTTACACAGATTTCAGGGACTTTTCCAGCCAAGCACAGCAATACAAATACACTGAGAATTAAATGTTTTACTCAGTTTTTAGGTCATTACAAATCAATTCAGTTTAGTTTCTCCGTGTGTTACTGGACACCACCCAGTTGTATGTAATTCACAGTTTAAATAAAGAGTTAGAAATATAAATTGAGTGTTTTCCTTTTATAAATTGCAGGGTGATTTCTCCTAGTAAATTAACTTGGTCTGAGTGAACAGAGAATAGGCATTTTGAGGTAAATCCCCTGCCTGCAATTACATTTCAGGGCTTGAAAATTCAGCAATTGGTGGATTTTTATCCAAAACATTGTCAGGAGTGTTGGAGAGACTTCTGTTTATCTGTACACCAATAACTATTCACACATCAAGCAATACAGAAACCTTCCTAACCCTGCACTACCAACAGGTAAAGTGTCCAGGGGTAAATTTGGATTCACTTTCCAGCCTCATTCAACCTTTTAGCCTTCCTGAGGAAATGTTGCTAAGCCACATAGGTAAAGTGCAGTTTGTGGATGATGTCGAATCACTAGGCAAGCCTTTTCATAGAAGACAAATGRTGCATCACACCCTCAGCACCAAATTTAGGACCATTTTTCTTTCCTTCTCATTGACCTCAGACATCCAGATCAGAAGTGAAACAGTTATAATTCTCCCAAGTGATTTAAGCCAGGAAGAGAACTGAGTTTGTGGTCCTTAAGTCTCTGAGGAAGTGAAAGATATTCCACTAAGCAAGGCAGAGAAAGACAAATGCCTCYTGTTTTTTTCCTATGTGAGGAATTGCAAAAGCACTGGCCTTGTGTCCCACTAAGTGCCAACTCCAAAGCATCCAAACACACCACCGATCTAAGCAAAAGGTGACAAGCCTCTTCAGCTACCCCATCTCTTCTTTATGAGTGTTTCTCCACAAAACTCTGCTCCCACAAAACTCTGCTCATCACACCTTTCATCCTCATATTTTGCTTAATAAATCTGATCCAGCTAAAGCTAAAAAAAAAAAAACAAAACAAAAAAAAACAACAAAAAAAAACCCTGCTGTCTGTGGAGTTTGTAGAATTAGTCCCTGTCTTATGTTTTCAGTGACACGGAGAAGGGCTGTTGCCTAAAGCTCTAGCCTTTCTCTAGGGATGTGCTTTCCCCAGCTATGAGCCAAGTTTTTATCTTTTCAGCAGTGCCTAGTGACCAACGCTCCAGCCCACATCCAGGGAGCTGTCCCTAAACATTCGGRATAAAATGAGTCATTGAAAATCCTGCATTTTCAGAATACGCTTCATTCCAAGCAATTGAAAACGGGCAGAGAAGGGCCACAGCTTCAGCTTTCTGCAATCCTCATAGTGAAGTTCATTTACACTCCCAATAATCTGAAGGTATGAATCTTATTGAAATGTAATGAAGGCTCGCTAAAGGTGAAAAACGGTTACAATTAGGGCTTAACGTAGTTAAGTCTGTTTTAAA
>NW_026624474.1:19566-61987 GCF_030028575.1 Malurus melanocephalus
GGACGGGACAGCACGGACGGGAGAGCACAGCACGGAGGGGACAGCACGGAGGGGACGGGCGGCCGCCCGGCGCCAGGTGAGCGGCTGCGGGCTGGCGGGAGCAGGGGCGGCCGGAGGCGGGGGGGTCTCCCGAGGGTGGGAGGGATCGGCAGCGCGGCGARCKGCGGGGRTGGSAGYAAYGCTGAGCCGGGTGGAGGTGAGCGGCGCTGAGGGGCCGGGAGGGATCGGCAGCAATGCTGAGCCGGGTGGAGGTGAGCGGCGCTGAGGGGCCGGGRGGGATCGGCAGCRCGGGGAACTGCGGGGATGGCAGYAATGCWGAGCCGGGTGGRGGTGAGCGGCGCTGAGGGGCCGGCAGGCACAGGCTCCCTCGGGATGGGCTTTGCCGCCGACTCTCCCCGCAGGGACGAGGGAGGTGAGGGCGGGGAGCTCCCGTGGTGGCGGTGRACGGAGGAGCGCAGGTCGGGGAGCTCTGCCCTCCACCGCCCGGACCAGCGGCTCCGCTCGGTCCCGGGCCCTGCCCTGGAGSGCATTGCGGCTCGGGGGCTGAGCGGGACGGTCCCGCGGTGCGGCCGGGCCCGTTGGGACTCGTGCCGGGCCGGTGCCGGTCTCAGGGGCTGCGGGAGCGCGGCCCGGCTCGTCCGGAGCAGCACCGCGCCCCTCACCGGGTACAGCTCTCCGTGCTGCTGCTGCTGGCGGAAAAGTCTGCTTTCCAGCATTATTTTAAACGCTWAATCAACGGCGAGAAACATTAAGTAATGTATTTAAATTGGCTTAAAGAGTGAGTGATTTTGGCAGAGGTCGGTGGGGTTTGAATGCGGTTTAGACGGAGAGACGGGGTGGTGTCCCGTTGGGACGATATTGCTACACTGGGTGGGGGATTTTTTTTTTTTCTATGGGAGCGGGTGCAGAGAATATATCCAGCCCAAAAGTTTTCCCTGCTTTTTTTTTTTTTTAATATATATATATTCTGCAAAGAAGCCTGTATCACTGAAAAGGATGTCTTCAGAGTCACCTTTTTGTGCACAAGAATTATTTCTAAGAGAAGGGTTCTCTGGGTTTTTTGGTCATGTCCACTGGCTAAGTGTACTGGAAGCATCCTTCCTTGACTGAATTTACTTTTGCTTTGCAAATCTATAGGTTTTACCGTTCATGAGTAGTCTTTATAACACCACTGGACTCTGTTGCTTTCACTGTGTTATTTTGAATTAAACTAAAGAACAAAAAATACATCTTTGCTTGGGAGGATCTCCAAGTACTTGCCTAGCAAGGAAGCAGACTTTTTAATTTAATGATGAAGGCAAATGTCTAAAGTGAAATGCTTTGAAAGAAGATGCAGGAAAGAAATTGCACATAAACAAAATTTGCTCAGATACAAATAGTGGCCATAAAATTTTCTACCAACTGCAAGATAATACTATGTTATTTCTATGATACCTAGTGAACTAGTTATTGGTATCTTTAGTAATACTACTTTAGTATCTTAGAGTAATTCTGTAGATCAAATGGAGTTTGTTAGCATTTTCTTTTTCCTTCAGTGCCTTCCAAATTTAAAGTCAAACTTCTGTTTTTAATACATCAACAGAAATTGGCTCAGATTAGGGCCAGTTGGAGAGAGATGAAAGACTAAATTGCCATTCTCAAGTTAATTACTCAATTTATACTTTTTATGCCATGAGTTCTTTTAGTCAGGTCTTCCACTAGTAACTGTAGAGTGTTGGCAGATTGAGAAAGTTTTGGACTTAATGGGCGAATAACTCTTGTCGAATTTAGACCATTTTTAGTTTTTAGTATGTAACAGTCATCTTGGCAAATGCAGTSTAGCTTTAAAACTGATCACTACACTTGAGTTTGAAGTTTTATGTTGTCAGTGGAATACTAGATTAGATTATTTGAAGGCCAAAATAAGGGTAGCTCATGCAAGTAATCTCATAGACTTCAATGTAAAAATTAGCATGAATAAGGTTTGTTATTTGGCCTGAAATGTTAGCTTTCTACTGGTGGTTTTTTATCTAGGTTCAGTTAAAAGCTTTGCTCTTTTCCAAATGCAAGGACTTAGAGAATATTCATTTGTTGGTAGGTGCTTCTCAGCTTGTGAACATGAATGGAGTTGATTGTTTTCATTTGTTAGATAGGTGCTCAAGGTTATGAGGCTCTTMCTCTTCCCAGTCATAAATTCCTGGTGGAGTTACAGTGTGGGAAGGATCTATAATTGCTCCATGAAAAAGGCTTGTGTAGCTATAGGGTAATTAATATGAATCAGTTACTTGGGATTCTTGCATTCCTTTTGTGACAAAATACTTACGAAATTTATTGTTATTCAGGATGGACAAAGGATCTTTTGTAGCTGATATTAAATCAAAGACAAAAAAAAACAGATCTCAAATTCTTCCCTACATGAGTTACACAGATTTGTCTTCACTGTGATCTTAACATTTTGTATACCACAGGTCCTCAACCTGTGAGTGCTGCCTACTTTAGCTTCAGGACAGTTTCATTGCAGGTGTTTTGCAGTGGAACTAATAGAAGATTTTACAAGTGTATCTGGMAGTTCAAGCCCTAGACTCAGCATTTTCTGTCTTTCCTTTATGGATGAGTGCTGCAGCACAGAAATATAAATACTGTTTGACACAACAGCTGCTTTTCAGCTACTGCCTTATAAAAATGTGATTTTGTTGTTCTGTTCTAGGCCCTCCTTTGCTGGCTACTTGAATACAGTGTTCTTAAGATCTCAAAGGAAAATTATATTTAGTAACATGATTAGGTTTTTTTTTGTTTTAAAAGAAAACTGTAGAATGTCAGTTATACTAAATGAGGCARTACATAGAAGAGAAATATTTTATAAAGTTCCCCAATCTGCTTAAAAGACTTTTTCAGTCTGTAGAATTTACAGAAAATTACTAGAGTTTATCACAGTATTTGTTTTCTGTAATTTACATGAGTACCTCAAGTGATGCTTTAGTTACCAAAAAAGAAGAACCCCTCACAAATTAAGCACTKTTCTCATTTATGGTGYTCTCATTTATGGTGTTCTCATTTATGGTCTTCCTTAAAGGAATCATTGAGGAGTTAAGGTCTAAGAGATCCTTCAGAGGGTTTGCCAGAAGTTGACATGTTTGACAAGATGTGACACATTTAAAAATGGCAGAATTAGAAAGACAAGGGGTAATGTATTATTATAATTATGGAAATGTTATTGTGCACACATAACAAAACTCAGCATCTTTTRCTGATGCTTGTAGTGTTCAAAATATTCTCTTAATTAGTCCCTTTATTTAAAGAAAAAAGTTACTGTGCCTCTCTGCCTGGATTTATTAGACATTTGGGCATGCTCAATGGTGATTGCTGCCAAATTCCACAYTTAATTTCCCAACCAGACTTTGAATATCTTTGTTTCTTTGGGTCCAAATTAATTATGGACGTAAGCTGACTGAATGGGTTTCTGATGGGATTTATGTTTTGAAGTGACTGTTCCACCATTACTTATTCATAGCATAGTCCAAGTGTTCGTAAAAGTTGAATTAAAAATGCTTTATTTCTGTCACCCTCATCTATGTTTTGGCAAGTCAGCGATATGGTTATTGTGGTTTATTTCTGAGAAGGCTAGTCGCTATTTTTTTTAATAGAGGTGGTGATGATGAAAAAAGCCATGTGAAATGTGGTTGTACAAAGTGAATTTTTTGATCTGATGCATTTTGGGGGCTGCACACAGGAATGGTTCAGGTTTAAATAAACTGTTCTGAAGTTGCTTTCARGTCATCTACTCACGTGTGTGATGACTTTCAATTTGACAATTCAAGTATTTACTAATGTTTGCTATTGACTGAGTTGTTTCAGTTGAAGTGGTTTAATATGGGCAATGATAGCATTTCCTGTCCCCTTGCAGAGACTCACATCGAACCCTGGGGAGGAGTAGTGCTAAAGTAGACCCAGAATGCTGGTCTGGAATAACCTTGTTTCCTACAATGTCTTCATAGAAGTTCCTTAAATATTTACCCCAWATGGAGACTGAAGTGCCAATGTGACTGTRTTTCCTTAGGCTGTATAGGGTRGTGRTGCCGTGTTCTGTATCAGAGTTTTRGTGGGRCTTTGGAAGATGTTTGCTTCAGTGCATCCAGCTTTCCAAACTGATAAGTTTTATTTCTTTGGTACAAACTGTTTATCTTGGTCATTGGGCTCTTGACTGAAACAATCTGAGAGATTGTTACAACCAGCCCTCCCCCAACCAAAAACCTTCACCAAAGATTGTKCTCCTAAGCTTCCAGAGAAATTTTAACAGCTCCAAGTGCAAGCTCCAAGATCCTGTTAAGTCCATAAAGTGAAGCTTAGGATGAAATCACAGTGTAATTTCTTTTTTAGGGTGTTGCTGTTCAAGCCAAGAGAGCTTGGACAGGGGAGTAGGGAAGAAAAGTGTAAACTGAGCAGAAACAACTATTTATTTTCCCCCACTTACAGTAAGATGAAACATTCAGAACTCTTTTTTTAAAATTTTTTTATTTTAAGTGGGAAAATTGAAAGCATGAGCTGGACAGTCTTCTTTTGGCAGGCCTAGTCCTCAGTTGAYTCCTCAGAGCCTGCTTACATTGTTCACTGATATGAATACTTGAGGTTTAGAAAACTCTTTGTCCTTCCCTCTTTCTCTGTGCATCAAATCAAGTCCTGTAATTGAATACAAAGGTTTTTGAAAACTTTTTGGTTGTTTTKTTTTTTGTGCTTATATGTCTGTATACTGTTTCTTATGCTTTTACACAGCTCAGGGTTCCTTTAATCTTTTTTGATGCACCAACCTTTGTGTGGTCTTCGTTGTATTTTTCAGTCTTCTGCTCTATGAACACATTTTATTGTTTCCCCCTCCATAAAACCTATATACATCCATACCCCAAAGTGTTAATGAAAATATAAACAATGTTCCTAAAGTTGAAATAATCAGACTTGTGACAATCGTAATACTTTTATTGCATCTCTGCTTTTCTTACTTCATCAGTTCATTGTAAACTCTTTYAAGAGGAAACCTGCTCAGCCATTGTCACTGAAGGGCTTTTTAGTTTGCTCTAGAATTAATAGGGGGTGTGGGTTATACTGTGTTCTTGAGGGAAAACACCATGCAGACAAGGATTTCCTGCATAGTGTAAAACTTTTATAAGAGCAAGAGAGAGGCCTCTTGCTCATCTCCCAGGTGACRATTGGATAGGAGGAGGTGAAACATTTACAGTCTGGATAAGAGGGAACAAAAAATTGCTTGTACTTGTCTCCTGTCCCATTTTTTTAACTACATAGGACACAAGTTGCTATATCAGAAAATTAAATACCAAAAGTGGGGTTTTTTTGGCACTGAGGTCCGTAATGGAGAGGCATCCAAAAGCATATTACATTACTGAATTCACTTACACAGGCCTTAGTAATTAAGTTTGCATTTTTGCATGAATCTAAGGGGAAATCTGTGCATTGAAGTAAAGGCAGACTTTGGCTTGCAAATCTTGGTATTTGTAATATAAARTACATTTAAAAGTCTTTCTAATGGCACTATACTGCAACAGTTGAAAGACTAAACAAAAGAATGGATTTCTCAGAGGGTTCTTCCTCCTGTTCAGTTCTGCTAAGAACTGAATCAACAAGCTGAGAGTTTTGCAGATGACTGATGTCTGTAACTAAGTGGCGTGTTGCTCTCTCTACGCCAACTTACTAAAAAATAAAATATTTAATATCTTTGAAAACAGTAAAGATTTATATCAGAAGGAAGGTGCTTGAACACATTACAGTCTTAGAAAATGCTGGTGTTCTACATAAAGTGACTGTATGAACATGGTGACTGTAGAATACAATTTTTGCAGACATGGTTAACACTGGAGAAAATTAATGAAAACCAGGTTACTATCAGACAGTAATAATCCTCTTACCATCTTCTGGAAAAACACATAAACCCCCCTCCCCCCCATGGAACAACATTTTAAAATCAATGGTGCTAGTTCTGCTGTTAAGTCAGYGAATACTGTATGTGCCAAGATTTACTGTGACACAAGAGTTTCCATCATAAGTGTCCTCCCTATTACATCTAAGTTGTTTCAGCCAAAATTTAAAAATAACATAAAAACTTTACTGCATTTTGGTTCCAGTCTGGAAAATATAAAGAGCTGATGGAAGAAGTCTACAGGCTTACATTTCTGAAAGAAAAGACATCCAGAAGTTCTCATACCTGGGCAGTATGATGTGTTTCTCTTGCTCTTGTTAGCTTTTTATCACCTGGWATAGATTTAAATAAGGCAGAATGTCACAGAACAGCAGCCAGAAGCTTGCCATTCATTACTAGTCTCCTCCYCAACAGTAACTTCTATAAATTTGGGAAATACTTTCATTGAAATCAGAAATCTTRGTAGGGGATGACTACAGAAAACAGAATGGGACCCAAAGACTACGGATGAAATAAGTGTGATTTGAACAAAACAGTTTGAAGTGCAGCAGTAGGCAGCATGTTTGGAAGTAAATGAGTGATTGCTTTGGATCATGATTTCCAGCAGAATTTTCTGTAACCAACTGTTTATTTATCACTCTGCATTGGCAGTGAGAACCTGCTCTGACTAAAACTTAACATGAAAAACTAATAGTTTGTTAAATGTTAAAGACTGCCAGTAAATATGTATTTTCAACAGAAATTGTGAAATTTAATTTAACAAAATACATTATAGAACAAACAGCTGTATTTTTATTTTCCACTGTCTTTGTCTTTAATCCTATTGAAAATGCATCAACAAATCTTGACCTAGTGTAACTGTCCAAAGTCTTGCAAAAAGTCATTTGAGCTGTGACCATATCAGTATTTCTCTTTACACATTTACTCAGTTCCTGCTATCTGGATTTTATTGCTTTGCCCAGGATCATTAATTTTCATTCGTAGTTTTGAATAGTTTCAGAGTTCTTGATGTGACTGTGTTCAGTGAACAAGAAGCTGTAATTCTATCCCTACTTGTCTTTGCCAGGSCCATCTCAGGAGGTGAGACCAATGYCAAAAACCCCCAGATGAGATCAAATCAGCATCATATGTGACACAAAGCAAGCAGCTTGCCTCATTRCTTGCCAGCATCCATGGCTACCTACACTTGTGGATGCCACTGAGTATTTTGGGCTCCATCCCATAAACATTTTACCTGTTGGTGTCTAGGTAGTAGAGACAAGGAATACTGGAATTTGTGGTTTTTTTTTGTTGTCTAAATACTTCACTATGGATGGATGGTTTCATGTACAAAAGATTACCTCATAAAGTGGAAAAATAGATATGCAGCTTGATTTTGCTTGGAAGTGGCCTGATTTGCCACTRGAATGGGAAGTGTGAGTAAGCAAAGAAAGGACACACAGTTTTTGAGTTAGCATCTCTTTTAATCTTAGGAAATGGTATTGTAGATGCACAGGCCTTGAAGTTATCAATGTATTTAAGCACAATAGTTTTCATTATCAGGTTCTTAGGATCATTAATGTAATTCTGCTRCTTAGTTTCCTGACTGAACAACTTTATTCATACATGATTTTTAGGCATTTAGAGAAGCAAGCTGAGGACAGGTTTGAACATGTTTCCTGGGGATCTTTAGAAAGCTAGCCCACCTTTGCCATTTCTTGCCTCTTTTTAGTTGTTTTTGTTTGGTTTTGATCTATTCTTGCATAGAATTGTGTATATTAGATATTACCATTGTTTTAGCATATATTTGTTAGAAGTACTGTATGATGCATAATTCTTGAAAACACTGGCAATAATGTTGCAGTGCTCTTAATTTTTAAAAAGCCTTTGCTTTATGCTTTCTGTGTTATGTTGTTAAATGTGTATAATTTACTTGCATGTGCATTTACTCAGTTTCCAACATTTCAATTACTTAGCAACTTCACTGTTTTTCTGGCACTTCTCTTGCAGAGTTCAGCCCATAGTAACTATGGTATATTAATAAATACCTACATTTGTGTGAATGCTTTAAAAAAAAAATTAGCCCTCACCTTAAAAAATTTGAAACTCCTGAAAGTGTTCACCATTTACAGTGGCTAAAAGAAGGGAACCTGCTGCAGCCTGACACGTATGAGCAGCAGGATGCAGTTTGTGAGCAGTGGGAGTGCTGGCCAATACACTTGAAATTTGTGATGGCAAAGTTAAACTGCTTTCRGGCAGAATGCTCTGTTCTACCATAAAGCTATTTTATTTAAGAGTACCTCAGTGTTTCTTTCAGCGTGCAAAATATTGAGATGTACCTTTAATTTGAGAAGATCTTAAAAAAATATTTCATAGAATGGTATCTCTTATAATAGAAGGCAAATTCCATCCATCACTAGGAAGAAATGTGGACAGACCAGGTTTTCATGATACCCTGAACTTGCTGCCCTCAGTGATTTGTGGCATTTCTTTTTTTTGTCTTGCAATAACTTCTTGCCTTCATAATAATGTGAGGATTGGGAATCAAATCTTGCTTCTTGCTTGGGAGTTAACAGTGGTGTTAAAGTGTCACACGAGAGAACACATAGTGGACTGAAGAGATACTTTCTGAGATTAATAAATCTTTCTGGATAACCTCTCTGTGCTTGCTCTGTCAGTGTTGAGTTGGGTTTTTTGTTGTTGTGTGTGAATCTTTGGAGGGTTTTGTTTGTTTTTCAAATGTTGAAAGTGTCATTGGTGCAAGTAGTCATGGCCATGCTCTCGTATATTTGTGGGTCTTTGGAGAATTAAAGCATGAGTGAATTTTTTTGGGTTTGGGTTTTTTTTCCTTTCAGAAGCAGCTCTCTTAGTGTCTTGGCAATATACAGAATATCTGTGCATTTCTGTGCAATGTGTACCCAATAGTATAACAAGGTTGAAAAGACTTAAGTTGGAAACATATTTTATCATAATGTCCACACACCTACATGTTTTCTAGTCATTGTGGTTTATTTTATTTTTTTATTTATTTATTCTAGAATGGTTGCCTGGGGAAAACAGCACTGCTGTGTTGGCAGAATACAGGACATTTTCTTGAGATTCAGGATWGTTCAAGCAGTCTTTTTACTTCAGTTGTTCCTGGCTACAGCAAGCAAAGGTAAGAGAATTTTTTCCCMATTTGTCTAGTGTTGGTATTCCAAATAAATAGCATTAGTCTTGATGAATAGGACTTTCAGATATATTTAGAACAGGCAAGTTTTTGCCTCTTGAAATCAAGAGGAAAGACTGTCACTAACAAGAAATGAAACAGTTGGTGCTTAGCATTTTGGATGCTTTTTATGTTTTCAYAAAAAATCATTGGTAGTAACTTCTAGACTATGCATGAGGAGAGGTTGCACAATTTGTAATAACAAGACAAATCACGTCATTGCTGTTTKCTTTGAACTGGAAGCATTACAATTTTCAGAACTTGTTATTAAACCTTTTACACTGCTCTTATGAAAACACCACAAGATCCTTTGATCTGACACCACCTTGATTGTTTGAGTGTGTGAGTGTAGAGCATCTCCTGCATAGCTCTTGGTTGTGGATCTGAATATGACTGAGGAAAARGTAGGAAGGTCCAAAATATTTGAACTTGGCAGTTTATGCTCTTTAMATAAGAGTAAATGAAAAATAAATTCATGAGGTTCTTGTACAAATTGGATAACTGACATGGTGATGCTTTTGTGTGAGGTAAAGTCGAATAAAGTGAGGTAAAATAATTTGTGTGTTTTCCTGGCTGTTCTGTAAACTGRTGGTTARTCTGTCGTTAGGGTGCTGATAAGAAAGCTTTATGAATGACAATTATTATCTTTATATCAGTAGTATGTGATACATTTATTGTGTTAATAATRTGCTTAGTGTATTAAAAAATYGAGAGKTTTTTTTGCCATGTACTGACTCAATGGCTGGTTTCAGAAGCTGCATTCGTGGCATGTTATTTTGCTCTAGGTCAGAACTTCTTGCAGCTCGTATTTACTCCCTACTTTTTTAAAATTTAAGTATGCCTGCTTTATGACAGTGTATGAGCTATGAGATTTCATAGGTTACAGACTASACTAATTCTGACTCTTAGTTCTCCAAATATAGCAATTTTCATAAAATGTTTCTATGGAGAGAGAATGTGAGATTGAGGTGATAAAACTGCTACTAAGATGGAGAGGTTTTAATTTCTTGTACTTTAAATAGTAAAAAGGACAGAGCTGCTCAGCACGTGGACAGATGTCATACAAGACTTTTTCCAGGGAAAATTTGACTGCATCTAAAGTTCTGAGGAAGCAAGCAAAGAGGGATTGTGTTTTTCACTTTTGTATCACTTTCAAGTCAGTAATCTTCAAGAAAAGCTAAACTGACACAAGACTTTGTTCTTTCCCCCTATTTTGTTGCTTGTTTTTTTTTTTTTGTTTGTTTTAGGCTATTAGTACTGTCAGCACCATCTCCACTCAATTCTCTYCTCATCTGAAGTGCCAAAGTGTGTTTGTGTTCTCCAAAAAATATAAATGTAGAAAAACAAACAGTGTTCTTTCTGATGCTCAGGATGCTGGATATTGTCACGTTGTTTACCCCCAGCTAACCAAATAGAACTGTGAATAAAATGGAGGGATGAAATTAATTTTGAGGAAACAGTTCTTGACTTCAGATTTTCAGAACATTCARCAGAATCAAGTGACCCACATGTAGAAAGTTGAGAGTTTTAAACTTTTTAAAAGAACAGTTATGAGCTGTAGATGGAATGTGTGAGTATAGAAGTCTTTTGATGTCAATGTAATGGACTGCAGTGAGCCAAATGTGTCCCAGGCAGCAAACACTTGCAAGGACATTAATGACTATTGTTGTTATTAGTTAGAAGCCAGATTTTGCAGATACATAAACTTGTGACTATTTCTGTTCAAGAGAACTCCTGACTGTGTGAGTGCTCAGCTGTACTGATACAGTGGTTATTAGCAATATAAAGAAAATAACCCTGGTGCTTATGTACTGAGAGAATCTGCTCCTGTAAGTCTAATTCTAAATACCTACAGTTAGCTATCTCTTGTAAAGTTATCAGTTATCACTATATAAAAATGTTAAGAAAAAAGCAAGGGATTGCATTTTTGGTTTATGTTGTCACTCTCAGAAGGTTTATTTTAAACATTTGGAAGTATGTGCATATGTTTCAGGATTTCTCTTAGGGCTTAAGAGAATATGCTTAGTAAGTATATGCTTTTAGTTTTAGTGAGAGTAAAACTCCCAGGTTTTGCATTTATTAAAGTGAAGTATAGTAAGAAGAAAAAAATTCACATTTCTGAAAAGGCTTATGTCCCCCAATACAGCAAAAGACATTGAAAAGTCAGCCCATGATTACTTTGCATGGAGTTTCCTTCCCTCAAAATTGTGATTTTTTTTTAAACATTCAAAAATATTACCATTATTTATTTTTTCCTCCTATTTTTCTTTCTCTGGAGATGTTTGAAGCATTCTTTCTACCATGCTACCTTTTCTGTGGTGATAAAGGTATGCTGATGGCTCCTTTTCTGAGTGGTTTGTATTGTYTGGACCCAAGGACACAAATTATAAACCAGGAATGCCATTGTCCAAGCACAGGCAGTTCCAGCTCCTCAGTTCTATGGTCAAGGGTGGGTCACAGCCCACAAGCACCATTGCTAGAGAAAAGAAGTGATGATTAACAGATCTTCTGAAGGCTTTRCTGTAATGTCCTCTCCCACTTCCATTGCACCCACCCACATAGCGAGGAGACTTAGTTAAGATAATGCTGATAATTCATTTCTAACGTAATGCTGTACTGCACTCACTTGGAACAGCAAAGTGCATTTTCTGACTATGATTAAGATTTCCTTTGTGCTTTTTCAGCATTCTTTGGGTRGATACAGCATGTTAAAATTTCCAACCCTTTCTTGTAACAATTCAGATAGTATCAGTGTCTTTTCTGTTAGCTTTGTCATCCCTTTCTGGCACTGTTTTTGGCATAACTGTTTAGAACAAAGTGGGCCAGCTTTTCAGTTTTCAGAAGGGTAGACCTCTCTATGTAAACACTTTTCTTAGTTTAAGTTAATTCTTCAAGCCTTGCATATTGATCAACAGCAGTCTTTTTGGATTGTATAAGGCCAACCAGKAGAATCGTCAGCAGATTGATCTCATTTTGCATCATTTCTGTTGGCTACCTGTCTTAGGACTGTTTTCATCTGCAAGTTTCTGTCCACTCTGGCTCCCTTGACAACTTTAAAGTGACAACTCCCCTAAAGAATGCAATAGAATTTAGCAGCCCTTTAATTCACTATTGACACATCAACACTGATTTAGTGCTTAACATGAAATCAAGACTCTCAGAATTCTTTCATTTCCGAAACCAAGTCTGCTGATGATACTTAAAGTTTTGATGAATATTTTTGCTCAGGAATGTAATTCCAGTCTGTCAATTTGGATAGTTAATAGTGACTTCAAGTTTTGAAGCTGCGGAAATTTCCTGTACCAGTCAATTTGGTCGTCTCTGCATGCCCAAGATCTCTTACAGGAATTTTGGAGGCTGTATGAGTGTATGTCTGACATACACTGTCTGAGAAACAGCTGCTGCATCAAGGCTTTCAAAACCTTCAGCAAAATTTCTACTTAATAATGAAAGACTTGAGCAAATTTTTTTTTATTTGGAAAGACTGTGTCACCAGCGTTGGCATGTAACTAACTGGCTGTTTCCTTTATAAAATCAGTTTCTTCATGATCTGTTCATGCTGTAAGGAGGTAGATCTGTTTTAATTTTAATTTAAAAGGTAGGTACATTTGAACCTATATCTAAAAATCTCATATTTTATGACACTTTCCCCTCCCATCCAGTCTTCCTCATACAGCTCTTAAGTCATTTTAAAAATCAGTTTTCCATGCAGAAGTGGTCTTAGCTGATCATCCCAGATTTTGCTTTCAGACTCTGACAAGTGGCCAGATTGAATGAGTGAATTGATGCTGTTGGGTTGGGCAGGGGGGAAGTAATTCTACTGCTCACTCTGTGGTCAGGTATGTTCTTTTTATCCATTGCCATTTAAAACCAATCTAAGGATTAACTYACCATTCAAAATCCACTGTCTGCTAGTTATCTGCTTCTGCCCAGAGAGTTTTTTTGTTTGGTCTATAGCCTTGCATAGCACTTCCATGATGTATGTTGAAGTTCAGGAATGATTCAGGGTTGTGAAAAATGCCCACGAGCTTTTGCTAGAAAGAGTCTCAAATCTATAGGATGCAACAAGAATAGGTATCAATGACTTTCCATGAAATTGGATTGATTTATTTTATGTTTCARACTTTTTCTGGTCACTTGTACCCATCAGGTTGCACTTGGAAGTTAGGAACTTTCTTCTTGTTTTTACTTGTTGCTATTGAAAAGAAATTTGAGAGCCAAGAGGTCAAGAGACAGAAAAGTTGTCAGAACTGGCCTGGTGAAAGCTGAGCTCTGCTCGCTTGAGAACATTACAGAAGAGCTGGCTGTGATCTTGACAGCTRACTAGGACTAGGAATATAACCTGCCCTGGAAAAAAACACCCTGATCCAAGCTGCCTGGAAGTTTGTCTTCTTACAGGAGAACTAATGGAAAAGGGTTTTTTCCTATGTTGGCTGGCTGATATTTTTTCTGCTTCCCAACCCTGASCAATCATGATGAATCCCATATATGCTCCAGAGAGTACATAAGATCTCTCATATATTGATAAATAATGATCTCCTTAAAGGTGTCAGTAACGTGTTCTCTTGCACTGGCTGAGCATCTGCCAGGTTGTTTCATTTTTCTGTTGTTCTATTTCACATTCCAAAGGAACTTTTTCTTMATTTGTTGCTGATGTGTGCACCATAAAGCAAGCAACCATGATAATGATTGTGTGATTGGAGTGTGCTTATTTCCACTAAATAAGAGTCAGTTCTAAAGAGTTTACATCTACAGTCACAAAAGTCTGTCCTTTTCTGTCTTGGGACAGTGAAGGAAATGAGACACCTGCAAGAACTGAACAGTTGTGATCAAGATTCAATGTTTAGGGCATTGTCTGAGATGACTTGATTAATAGGGAATGTGCCCTGCTGGAGCTGTTGTTTATGAACAGAGAGGGTTGTTGGATGATGTGCTGGTTGGATGATGTGCTGGTTGGAGGCTTCAGCTATCACAAAATAATGAGTTTTCAATTTTTGGAGAAGTAAGGAGGGGAGTCAGCAGAACTGCCACCTTGGACTTCCAGAAGGGAGGCTTTTAGGGGACTGGTTGACAGAGTCTCTTGGGAAGCAGTCCTGAAGGGCAAAGGAGTCCAGGAAGGTTGGACATTCTTCTTCAAGACTGAAATCTTAAAGGGGCAGGAGCAGATCATCCTCTGCTGAAAGATGAGCCAGTACAGAAGATAACCAGCCTGGCTGAGCAGAGTGCTGTGCCTGGAGCTCAGGAACARTGGAAGAGTTTATAACCTTTGGAAGAAGGGGCAGGAAACTCAGGATGACTACAAGGATGGCTTAAGSTTAGACAGGGAGTAAAGCAGAAGGGCCAAAACCCAACTAAAATTTAATCTGACTACTGCCATAGAAAACAATAAAAATGMTTTTATAAATATGTTAGTGATAAAAGGGCTAAGGAGAATCTCCAGCCTTCATTGGATGAAGGGTGAAATGTAATGACAAAGGATGAGAAAAAGGCTGGTGTACTTCATTCTTTCTTTGCCTCAGTCTCAGAGTACCCAGTGSCCTGAGCTGAAAGAATGAGAAGAAWYAATCCTGGGTTGTATTAGGTTCATCAAGGCCAAGTGCCAGCTCCTGCACTTGGAACAAAACAACCCCATGCAGCACTACAGGCTTGGGGAAGAGTGGCTGAAAAACAGCTTGACAGAAAAGGGTCTGGAGGTGTTGATCAACAGCTGCTGAACATGAGCCAGCAGTGCCCAGATGTTCAGAAAGGCCAGTGGCACCTGGCCTGGATCATCAATGGTGTGACCAGCAGGACCAGGGCAGGGATTGTCCCCTTTACCCGGCACTGGTGAGGCCACAGCTCAAATCCAGTGTTCAGTTTTGGGCCCTTCATTTTAAGAAAAARACTTTGAGGTGCTGGAGCAAGTCAAGAGAAAAGCAGCGGAGCTGGTGAAGGGTCTGGAGCAAACGTCCTGTGAGGAGCAGCTGAGGGATCTGGGATTATTAAGCCTGGAGAAAAGAATGCTAATGGGAGACCCTATTGCTCTCTGCCTTAAAGGAGGTTGTAGGGTCAGCATCTTCTCCCAAGTAACAAGTGACAGAACAAGAGGAAATGGCATCAAGTGGCACCAGGGGAGGTTTAGATTGTATACTAGGAAACATTTCTTCTTGGAAGGGGCTTGAGCATTGAACCAAACTGCAGAGGGAAGTGGTTGAGTCCATCCCTGGAGGTGCTTAAAAGATGTGTAGATATGATTTAGTGGTGAACTTGGCAATGCTGGGTTAACAGTTGGACTCAGTGACCTTGGAGGTCTTTTCCARCCTAAATGATTGTATGATTCTACATGGTCATCCTTGGTCTTGTGCATAAATTTTACTTCAAAGCTTCCATGAGCATCTAGGATTTATCGACTGCCTCTAAATTTGTCACCTCCCTACCACAAAAATAAATCCAAAGGAGTAGGTTAAAAGATTGTTTCTTAATATGTTGTTTTGAAAACTCCTAGGAAAAYTCCTAGAGACAGTACTATATGGAAGAATAACTTTCATATAAACAACCTTTTTAAGACTAWATCATTTTACAAATCACTTTTTCTTTATTTAGATCAGGAGGATTTCCTGGGGCGATACAAAGCCGTCTTTAAGACTGCATGTGAAGATCCATGGAGTATGTCATCAAGAATTTCTCTGCGTCCCTTGAAAGAGTTCCTTGTCTGTGTGCACCTGAAGCTGTATTCCTCAAACAGTCAATGGACAGCATATGTRTATGCTCAAAAAACTCTTCACACCAATCTCTCTGCAAATAAGTATGACCTGGGACTTACAGGAGATCATGGGAAATTAAAGATTTGGWTGTTTGGAAATGAAATAAATACATCAGTAAGACTTCGTAAAARCATTTGGAACCAAATATGTATCCAGTGGAAAAGTGACAATGAGGAGATGAAGGTATTCATAAACGGAACAGAAAAATTCCACAAGAAACTAAAAGGGAAAGTGAATTTGCCYGCAAAAGGCCAGTTCTTACTTGGCTGTTCAAAGCTGGAAGGTACAGCTGCATCACCTCACCGGGGTATGACAGGGGAGCTGTACCTGTTCAGAATGTGGGACAAAGCAAATATGAGCCAGTCTGCAGACTGCCAGGACAGTGGGGTTATCCGCTGGAGAAAGGAGGATTGGACCTATAACACCTCAATAGAAGAGGACAACTCTTTACCATGTGGTGAGTACCACTGCATTGTTTTTCAATTAGTCACTCAGTCAGTGTGTCTAGTGTTTCTGTTCCAGATTTTACAAAGTCTCAGTCTATTAATCATTTCTAGCTAAATTCTTGATGAGATCATGTAAKGACCTGCAGCTTTTGCTGGTTTTTATCCAAAAGAAAAAGTACAGCGTCAATCCTTTAGACTTTCAACTTTTCTGTCTATTGACTGTTTATATAATATGAGAGCAGGATGCATGCAGCTAAAACTCCTTGGAGTATTGAGGCGTTTATCAATGTGATCTTAAAATAATTAATTTACACACCTTCTGTTCAGGGAATTAATACAGAGGAAATTGCTGGTTCTCATTCTRCACATTTGCTGGGCTGGAATTTCAATGAGTTCAACTTTTCACTGCTTTACTGGCATGTTACACCATCTTCATCTGTAAAAATTATAGGAGGTTCCAATTCCTTCCTCTTTTTCAGGATCATAATGTCTCCTTTATTGAAATGACTAAATGGTTTATCACACATTTCTCAAAATTCCACTCTGGCCTGAAAAAGAACCATAAAAACCTTTGAATCAAACCAAACCAGGATTTTACTTTTAGAGAAATCGTGTTCAAGCAAGAGAATAATCTTATTTTTAGCTTTTGCTATAATATCTATTGTCAAAAAAGACAAAATTGAATTAAGCTTTGATGAAATCCAATTTATCAATCATAGGAACCAATATTATCCCTTAAGATATTTTAATGTGACTAGCTATATGATTGTTTCCTGAAATTTTTGAATAGCATCAGTGATTCAGTTTAACTATGACACCAGTCTTAATCTTCATCACCTGTAGCCTTAAAAATGTACCTATCCATTTCATGCAGATTCAAAAATACCTTTTCTCTATATAATCTTAGAGCCACTGCTATTCTGGACTAGATTCAAAGTTTCTCTGTAAGGGCATTTAAATAAGGTGACCAGATTTCCTTTACTGGGAGAGAAAGAAATGTGTCCAACAAAGCAGGACTTGTGGAGAATGCTGCTAACACTGGTTGGTGATGAGTGAAGTGTGTCTGCTGTCCCTGATCTGTAATTAGGAGCACATCTTTGTTGATTTGTGTGACTTGGGAAAGGAGCTGAAGAAAGGATGTCTTTCTTGTACTCATGAGTGGCTGTGCTTGGAGGAACACAGTCCCARGGTGGAAAGGGAGAAGGAACATTCTGGCTGCCAGATGTTMAGTTTGGTACAAAGAAATTCTGAGAGARGTACAGAGTCAGAGTGGAACATCTGATTATCTTGTACTGAACACAGAAAGGACARCCTCCTTGTTTCTCTGAACATTGATTCCTTGAGAATCACAGGGCAGCTTGAACAGGCAATGCCCAGCTCCAGCCCCAAGTGCTTGATTCTGGAATTCATGTTTTACAGCTTGTGGAATCCTTTGTCTACCTGCAAGAGMTCTCTAGTGAGTGTGTGAGATGTATCATTTCCAAAGGTCTGTGGCTTAGCCAAACTGAGTAACTATGTTGGCAGGGGTTTGTTTCAATGCAGAGATCATCTCTACTGTCAAATATAAGTTATTTCCTCTAGATAATTTGCTAGATAATAAGCTTTTCTGTTTTTGTTCCACTCTGACTGAGCTTTACCCCACTACCCAGACGTACCTCTCTCAGAATTTCTTTGTACCAAACTGAAGATCTGGCACCCAGAATGTTCCTTCTCCCTTTCCACCTTAGGACTGTGTTCCTCCAAGCGCAGCCACACGAGTACAAGAAAGACATACAGCTTTTCAAAGAGAAGCTTTGTGGAATTTTTTAACAGTTTATTTGCTTCTCTTCTGTGTTAGATTATTTTTAGTTGATTACCTGCCCAAGTCATCCTGTGAAAAGCATATATTTACCAGTSCAATAGATAACAAAGCTTTTACTGTAGGAATATCTAATAGTCTATGTCAGGTGATTTTAAYTGATGTTGTTACTACTCTTACAATCGGTTTTCTTTCAATAAGTTTCTCTCAACACCTGATTTGAGAAACTTTTCTGTTTTTTGTTAGAACAAAGGACTTTGAGTAGTAAGTCTGCAGAAAGATCAAATTTTGCATCTGCAATGAACATAACTGGCAAACRACTAAATCTTAGGAAAGGGCTGTGCCTCCTGTGTAGGCACAAAAGGTGAAAAGGAAGTGGTTCATTACAGTCATAATTGTGCCTGAGGACAAGTTTCAGAATTTTTTTTGTGACCTGGTTGGCATTTTGTGCCTACGTAAAACAATTACTTCTAAAATATTCTGTCAAAGGCTATTGTAATTCCTGTGATTTCTTCTTTGCTTAACCAAAGTCTTTGTGCAGTGTAAGCCACTGCCTAATTGGTGAACCACTGGAAGTGATTCACTCTGTTAATGAAGACTAGATTTACTTAGCATCACATTATTAGCTTATATATCCTTACCTCTGTTTCCTGCCTTTCTTTTTGTTGACTCTTCTGCTTGTTTTCCTTAAGGTTTCATAATTTATTTTTATGACAGTTTTTCAGATTACAAAAATTTATCTGATTTTCTCTTAACCATGTGAGGTGTAATAAGGATCAAAATTCTAATTCCAGTAAGATTTACACACATGCTTAGCACTTAAAGATATGCTGGACTTTACCCGAGTAGCTCACTCCTCAGAAGTGGCTGAGATTACTTTTGCAGTGGCCACATATCTCATGAATCTGAAGATTTAAGGAAGGATGGATCTGGTTGCTTCCCACTTTCCTGGACGAATGGTTCTCAGTAGGGAACTTTTAGAGCTGAGTTAAAGAGAAACTCTTGGTCCTTGCAGTGGCAGTGTTGTGATACTGGTGCTTGGTGTGGCCATTGGGCACTGAGCAAATGTAAATAGTGCAGGCAGGGCCAGCCAGGCCATGCACTGTGCGTCACTGGCCCTCCACACACATTCCTCAGCTTATTCTGATAATTCTCATCTTGCTCAGAGTGAGAAGTACCAGCTGATATGGAGAAAAGAGTGCCACAGGTTCAATGTGTCTCACTTTACAGATCACCTCCTGCTATTTAAAAATAYGTAAGTGGAGAAAGATGTGCTTACTAACTCAAATTCTAACCTTGGAAAATTTCTTTAGCTTGGTTCCTCGATGAATGATTSCTCTGTAGCTACATACTTTAATGTGGACAATGTGAATGGTATCACTATTGTCTCTGTATGATCCAAGAAAAAGGTCTGCAAAATAATCTAAARTTTGGGGTGATTCAAGAACACGCAAGAAAAAAAATATTTTTGAGTGCTAAATCGTTCTAAGGAAACTTTAATCACCTGTGTGTACGAACTCTTTGGTTGTCATTTTTACATGTGATACTTTCAAGTTGCCTTTAGTAATAACTTMACAGTGAAATGAACTGTTTAAACATTAATCATTTAAGTTATACATTAAACAGTAACTTTCTTAATCCAAATACAAATATCCAAACTGTTACACTGTGCATTTATGCAAGGAGCACAGAGATGATGGGATATCTTTTACAAACGTCAATGAATAAATAGACCAGATTATTTTGGGCCCAGCTGTAAATAGTATCACTGACAAGAAAGCACTGCCATCTCATTTGTGATATCAGTGCTCTCACTTCTACCCTGTTGCTTCTGGTTGCATTTTTTTCCTTATTAAAATTCAGTGGGCATATTGTGGCATTTTTAGTTTCTCTAAACTGTCCTGTCCAASCTTCAAGATGAAGATGTTGCCCTCTGTTTTTTATATTGCTCAGCCTGAAGGAGGTTTCCCTCCTTCTGGGAGCAGCAATTTAATGGTGAAGGGAGAAATGGGAAGTGCCCAGTGCCCAGTGTGGCTCTTTTGCCTCTGCATTCTSCAGGAGAGGAAAACTTCACTTTGGGCTTTTGTTCCGGTTTGCAGATGCAGGCAGTCTTAGGCTCATGCAATCCCATGTAAAGATTTCCCATCTGTGCCCATCCAATTTCCAGGATCACCTTTCCTGGAAGGGAGGGTGCAGTCCCAAGGMTTTCCATCCTCAGGGAGGATCTGGAAGTGTGGCTGTCTCTCATCCAGGCTGCATTCCAGTCTGTTGGGTACCAAACCTTGAGTTGTATTATTATATTTGCTGAGTGGATCATGGTAGCAGAAGATGAAAAAGTAAATAGTTTGCCCTAAAGCAATTTTATTTTCTAAAACTGTAAGGARAGAATACTAAAGAAACCTCTAGAAGCTCTTGAAGGAAATGTGATGGGRAAAAAATACCTAAGTCTGGAGTGCCTTTTTGATGAGTCATGTGCACTCTACTTTGTACCTATTAACAGAATGCAGATTTGACCTTCCCTTTCTTTGCTCTCGTTCTCTCCCTCTTTGATACCAAACAAAGTGGCTTTTTGGAAAAGAGCCTTCCAGAAGSTGGTGATTTGATTCACGTCAGTATCTAGTATTCAGCTTTCCACAAACAGATAAAAACTGTATTCATAACCTAATTTCTTAGAACCARTTTAACATCAAAGCTGAATTTAAAATACTGAGCCTAAATTTTCTGTTAAGGATACTAAAATGAGCTGGCCAAAGTGACCTGATGTGAGCATGCTCYATCATGGTTTTCTTACCTTTGTTTCTGTCTCATGGCCAGTGATAATTCATCCTTTCTTCCAAGGWGCCACCACAGGGAGTCAGAGCAGCTACGARGTGTCATGAGAGGCATGAAAATATAAAACTAAAATTGCACTTAACTTTTATCCTATAAACTTATATACAATGTGGCTGAAAATCTGCCTTACACTGAAAGTCAAGATAGGCTAATATTTCCAGTGTACAATTAACTAACAATTGTTAACTTGTGGAGGATTTTTATGTGTTATTAATACCTTGTGTGACTGGATGGTTCATTTTTGGCAGAACATTTATTCAATGAAAGGTTTGTCAAATGTTAAGGGCACCCAATCTTTTAATAGAAAATACGGATTTCATTTAATGGGATAAATTTATGTCATATTTTAGGGGCCTATTTCTGCAAATAACTGGATTTTAGAACAGCACCATTTTGAAATTTTGCTGTTTGAGCTACTCAGTTATGTTCATGAGTAAGTCCTTTGAAATGCATCAATGCTGGGCATTTTCATTTCACTGAATGCAAATGGACAGTATCTGGTAACTGCTGTAACAAACAGGTAACTGTTGCCTGTAAAAATGTTWAGAAGGGGATCTGTGTAGGCTTAAAAATTGTGATGTGGAATTTATTTTTTAAATGTTYAATGGTTGTAATTACATAATGCAGAATGTGATGCTAGGTGTCTGTTTGGAATGAAAATATTTGCTTTGGCCTTTCTGGGGGACATTTTTCATGSAAATCAATTCCACTGCCTGAATCAGTTGAATTTTTGGTGAAAAAACKTCCAGTACTATAAGTTTGCTGTAATTTCTTATTTAAAAAATCTAATTTTTAGTAATTTCACTGTACTTTTGTATTTACTTGTAAGTCAAAACTGATCTTAGCAGCAATATGCAGTGATGGTTCTCTAATGTCATTCTGTGGTGACAGCCAAGTACTGTGGCTTGAGGAGCCCAAATTGTGGAGGCTCCAAGGTGTCCCTTGGGATTCTTCCATTTGGATTCTCTGTTCATCTCCTTGTGAGAGCTGACATTGTCAGGACTACCTGTACTTGGAAAGAATAGTCCTAGGTGCTAATACAAACCGTTTGCATTTTTGGSMTGTTTTTCATAAAATTTYAGTCACTTCATTCTATAAATCTCTYCTGTAGGCCCTRMACATCTRAGTCCATAAATGTGTGTTTGTCTGACAGGAATGTTGTGCTTCTGCAGGCTGTCAGGGCTGTTTGCTTCTCCTTAGCATTCAGTGCCTGTTTTGGTGTCAGAGCTGACTGAAAGCAGCTGCCCTGATATTCTGTCCCATTTTTCCTCAGACAGAGAGCAGCTGGCACTGTCATTTTGCTGTTCTGTCCACTGTCCCTCCTCACCCATCTCCCAGGCTGGCCAGGGCAGTGTCTGTGGGAGGCTCTAATTCTCCTCTTGCCAAAGCCCAGCAGTTCTTGCCCTGTCCCAGCATTGCTCAGAGGATGCTTTCTGCCAAGGTTKAAAGGAGATGATGAAGCTTTAGGTAAAACAGCATTAGTCAGCAGCAGCACCATTCTCCTGAGACAGGGGGACAAGAAACAGCTCCCAGTAGTGTCGTTCTTGTATGAAATTCTTATCAGTGGCCAGGTTCCAGCTGCTTCTCTCTTCTCCACCCTGGAAAAACTGAACTGCTGCTCACAGACTGGGTTGCCTGCAGACAGGTGAATCAGTAAAGGCTTTCCAAAAAATTGAAGGAAGAGTTAGATTGGAGGTAGGGAGAAGAAAATTATTTTTTTATTTTTTTCATTTTCACAGTTGGAGGTAGAACACTGTACACCTTTCATGCTCCAAGGGCTTTTTCTCTCTCCTGTGCCTGAGTTACTGAACAAATGGCATGCTTTGAGTGATAGTGTCTTTGGTGCAGGGACCAGAACCACCTGTCCCATCCTGTGTTACAAAGCCTCCTTCTGCCTYGCTTTCCCTTTTGCTGAATTGCTTTTTCAGTTCTGCTTTGCTTGGTGGAGCAGCTTCAGAGGACATGTGGAGACCATCCCATCTTCAAATACCCAATAGACTCAAAAGCTGTCATGCTAAGGAATGCTGTAAGCTGTTTTTTGCTATTTTTTAGACAGGGCCAGGCACTGGTCTGTCTCAGAGCTACCTCAGTTTGTGCACCTTAAGCACTGTAATGGATTTAGTCTTCTGCCAATCCAGAGCTGCTGAAGTTACATTGGTTCCCACTGTCAAACAAAGTCACTGGAAAATGAAGGTTGTCACCATTTTTGCAGCTATGGTGAGAGTTGCTGAACAGTTTTTGTATCAGTGGAACAGTTTCCTCTGCCTAAACAGATGGAATTGCCAGCTCTTGGCTTAGCGAGCCATTTGTGTTGGAACAGTACAAAGTGACATGAGGACAGTAAGGGATTTGCTGCTTTTGTTTCTAATGATGCACGTTAGTAACAGAAACTGCTGCTTATCTCATCTAATGGAGTTGCCTTTTCTCTCGGAAAAGAAAACATACAATTCTTGTGGGGACCTGTTCTATCGCCCTTGCAACAAAAGCAAAGAATAATACTGGACTTTGCCTATTTAATTACTATTTGARTCTTCAAGAGTGTTTTCAATTAGAGAAAATGCAGCCAAGTATTATTACAATGTGTAATCCCTTGTTTTGGAATAGGATATGTTAGGTATATTGATTTGATGATCCTAAACTAGCAGAGTTACAAATGAAAATCCATAAAGCAAATAAATGGTAAGGATTTTCTTGGTCTTATCAATCGTAAGCAACCTGAGGGCAATAAATTTTCTTGTTGGCTTATAACTAACACATCTTGAGTTTCTTTACTTTCCTTTTTTATACATGTCAACTTTAGGCATATTTTAGATTGAACTCTAATCCTCCAGATAAAACCTATTCACATTGTTTTGTTTTTCTTGAACACAACAAAGGAGGAGGGTTAACAAATKTAAGCCATATTAAATAATATATGACAGTGTCTCCTCCTTCCTCCTTTCTGCATGCAAAGGTGATTCTCATAAAAGACTTGGTTAATGAACTTAATGCTGCACCTTGATAAATGACAAATATCACACTCATGAATAATTTCTAGCAACTGTAAGCATGTGAATATTGTGCTGTTAGAGAAGTCATGGTTCGATTTATGTCCATAAAAAATGCTCATCAGGTTAGGCTTACCATCACCAGTTACTGCATTTGCCAGCTCCATATTCATGTTTAGCTTATTTTAGTCCCTGTATTGCTAGATGTGTTATTAAAAGCATTTGGCATTTTTAGGGTTCACCRTCTTCTTGCTAAACTACAAAACGAAATATGTTAATGAACAATTTTTGTAGCAGCCTCAGGAYACTACTTGTATTGTCAAAAATGCAAAGGCAGCTTGTATACAGCAAGACTGTCTGCATTGAATCCACAAGAGTTTGTGAGAAAAATCTTCAATCAGATTCCTCAGCCAGGTGCCATCTTTTAAGTGGGCAGAAGGAGCAGTGTGGTGGCATTTGCTCTGAGATGCTGCATATTCAACAAGTGGGTTCCTTTTGAAAATTTAATTTCCAGCAGGACTTTTTTTTTTTGGACAAAAAGGCTTTTGCACAAAAGCCTTTATTTGTCCAGTGACAAATAAACCTTTGGAGACAGAATTCACTTCCTGTGGTAGGAAAGTCAGATYTCCCACCTGTGGAAGGATGCTTCCTTCTCTAACAAGAATTCACTTTATGAAGAATTGRCTCAATTGTTTTTATTCACCCCATTATACCTTAAAAAACTATTTCCTGTTTAAACAATACAAAATAGTTTTATATGACTACTGCTTCAGTTCTGCATATTATTTAAGTTGGTGTTGTTGTATTTTAAGGGTCTTTCCCAAACCTACACTAGATGATAAGAAAATAATTTTACAACATCTGTAGTTACCAATCACTTTACAATGTTTAAGGTGTGTGTTCTGGAACTCTTAAGTAGAAGTATTGTTACTTAAAAAGATAAACTGAGTAAAAAACTAAACTCTAAAAGGGGTCAACTTCCAGCTTTCAGAATTTTTGGCACATGTTTCCCAATGGATGCTTTGCAGACTCAACAGTAGTTTTGCAGACTGTTTTGAAGTGAAGTAGCACATCCAAAATGGTTGTGTTTAAAGAAGTATATGTATGTGTGTGCTTGTGTAAAATGTATATATTTTATATATATATTCTGCTCCTAAAAAAACTTTCTTCTTTTGCAGTTGATACTACTGCTACACTGCCTGGCAGAAAACACATAGCAGGTATGTTGGRGTTCTGTGGGATTTTGCCCCATTCTTCTATTTTATAAAATGTATAGGAAGATTGCTGATCCTGTTTCTTTTTAATTCATGGAGATAATTAAGCATATGTAAATATTTGCAAATTCATTTTCCATGTCATCCTTGTGGGATATTAGTTAATTTTGTGGTACAAATAGCATTAGTAATTTTCCAGAGAAAATGAAAATAAGGTCACTGAGATGATTCTGATTCTCCCCTCATTACTGAAATCATATTTACATTCATCCTTTGGAAAGGAGCTATTGCTAAWTTTCAGTAAGGTAAGCAAAATCATCTTACTAGAGCAAGGAATTAAAGAGTGATGGGCATTTCAGAAACTCCTTCTATACCATTTATATAAAAAAACCCTGATTTTGCTCAGGGAGTTTTGGTAAGTCTGATTTAGGTCTTCTGCAGCAGTAGGAAAGGCTTTAGAGTGTAATTATATATTGTAAGCAACATTATTTGATGACTTTTGAGCTTTGAGAGATGTTGAAATACCTTAAGTATATTTTTTAAATAGTGCTCCATGTTTGCATCCAGTTATTCTTTAGATTTTATTTCTCTGATATCTGTGTCCTGACAGTATCACAAACCACCCAGTGACTGAAAGGGCCAGCTTTAAATTTGCTGTGTGAACAAGACATCAAATTTCCTGTTTTCTTTTTGACCAAAATGCTGACTGTAACAATATCAAAAATACAATATCTAGCATTTTTTATATAAATAGTTGGCTAGTTTTTGTCAAGATTGGGGTTCAAACTTGAAATTATTTTTTTACACTGCTTTTTGCAGGATAAAAAAGAGAATATATATATATGGGATAAATTTTAAGTGCCAAGCTTCACTATTATTATAAAAAGTCTAAGAAGAGTTCTTCATATCCAGATAGAGCCATCTTCTTATGCATCCTTGATTCTCATTCCCAGAATTTTAGCATGAAATTCAGGATGGGCACATGGCTTTCAGGCTAGTGTGGCACAAATCTCAGGTGAATGATTTGTGGGTTCTTAACATTATACAATTCCAACTGTCCAGTATGCCTCATAATAAATTGTCTTACATTGAATTCTATTGGAATGCATAAAAATTGTGCTTTTTAAAAGCAGGGATTGTTACATGTGCCTTTTTTGAGAGCCTGGAAATGTTGTTCTGGAAGAGCAGGTATTGCCCTCTTCTGGTAAATGCAGTAAACTTTCAATAATACAGGAAAAGCTTGCTGAAGGTGATCGTCTGTGTGTCTGAAACTTCATCATGGTTGTTTGTTTTGTTGTTTTTTTTTTTTTATTTGAAGCAAAATCGTCAGATTCAGAAGAATCAGCTGCAACAACAATTTTTGGTAAGAAAATCAAGACTCCTGATTTCTGCAATGTTTGTTATTTCCTCTTTTATCTGCTGAAATCTGCCTTTATCAGGGGTAATGCAGAAAGGCTGTAATGTAATAGATTTCCAACATTAAAATGCTTTCATTTCAAATWAATTGTTTAATTCTACATTGTAATGAAATAGCTTACCTTGTATGATCACTCATGGCTTGTGGCTTGGGGATGAAGTAGGTGCAAGTTGCTTTTTCTGACAGTTTTTGTTCAGTTATCTGAACAGTGAGGAGTTTGCAGAAATAACAGAGGTGGAAAAATGTAGTGAGAGCTCCTTTCCATCCCCTAGCAGATGTCATTTTTTGAAAAAGTRAAAATGAGACACACAGAAATAACCTGTATGAAAGGCAATTGCTTTCTTGCTTAATATATACTGACATACAGTGCTCTGGATAAAAGAAATAATACAGATGCAAACACACATAATCACATTCTTTTACAGATGTAGTGTCTCTGGGGGGATGCTTCATCTTTAACAACAAATTCAATATTTGGTGTAGTATGCACCACTACAAATGATACAGATGAAACCAGTGCTTAGATTTCACTCTGATTGCTCATATTTTGGCTGCTTGTTTTAATTGCCTTGGAAAATTTGTTCTGTTGTGAAGCTGCTCTGGCCTATTTAAAATAAGTCACTAAGTTGTCATGTTGAAGTGATATAAAGTGGTCTTTGTATTCCCATGCACCTAAAATATTCTCACTAAGTACAGCCTTCTTTAAATATTCAGCTATTGTCTTAATTTAACTTTWTTTTTTYCTTTTGGTGTAGCTGAAAAAAACTTTGCATCATTATTTTATTTATATATGGTTACTGATAAAACCAGCTTTTTGGAGAGACAGTTTGCTAAGCCCAGTGTGTCATCTCTGCTTATGAATGTTCATGCAGGAAAAGGTTCTTGCAGTTAAGGTTTTTTTTTGTAATTGGATATGCAAAATTCATGCACATCTTCTGAAAGAATGAAACCAGTAAAAGGAACTTATATGAGGAAATTAGATTCCAGCTGCTTGTATCCAGATACTCAGATTTTTGAAATATTGTGAACATCATTTCAATTATTAGTATTAAAATAATGTGAACACTCTTAAAAGCTTTGCAATTGTTCTTAAAGTGAAACTTARATAAATAATATTCAGTTTCTGCTCAACATTTTGCAGACCTGATCTTTTTTCTGAAAAATCCATAGAAGTAAAATACTTCATTAATACAATTGTTACTTCTTATATCTTTTTTTTTCCCTAGAATCCTCTATTGTTACTTTTATAACCTATCCTATTAATTCTTCAGKCAAGATGTTATTAATGTTTCTCTTACTTAGCTTTTGTTAGATTTAGACTTTCTGGCTTTTTAATGTTTTATTTTCATAGATTTTATGCTTATTAATTTTTCTATTTCAGATWCATATTCAGAGGAGACTACACAAAGTACAGGTGAGTATTTGCATGAAGAGAATAAGGTTTCAAGGGAGATGTTTTTTGCATTCATCTTTGTTGCCTTTTTGTTGGCATTTTTTTAGTAACTGGGATTTGTTTAAATTATTTTCTTTCATGTTCTTAAAATGTGTATATATCTGCAGTTGGTATTTTAAGTCTGCATGGTGAGAGTTCAGAGGTTAAAAAGTTAAAGTTAAAATTAGAAAACCTTTAAACTATTTTTTTTTTTTTTTTTTTAACAGAAGCTCTTAAAATCACTGATTATTACTCCACCATGACACCAGGTAGGATTCATCTATCACCACTGATACGTTTTTGTGCATCTCAAAATTTMAGTATGTGTGAGTTCAGGAAGTCTGCTTTCAAATATTTTTAATATGATTTTTTTTCTTGGTATTGTGTTGTGTCATATTAACAGTCTGACTTAGGGGTCACATGACTGGATGCTCTGTAAGGAAAAAGAAGCTGAATTTTSTGTTGGGTTTTTCTAAGTGTTGCTCTCTATGTAGTAAATAATTTTGACAATTTATTGTGTATCATTTATTTATAAACATTTTCTATTTTTAAGGAGTCTTAAAAAAAAAACAGTGATACAAGTGTTGTAACTGTTCAACTGCCAACACAAGGGAAGGCAAATTTAGGATCACAAAATAGTTAAATTTGGAAAAGACCTCTAAGATCATCAAGTCCAACCATTGAATTTATTTGACTCTAAACTCCTGTCTGAAAAACTTCTTTTTTTAATAATTGGAATAGTGCCACCAGCTTACTGTCTGTACCTTCTGATGAGTTATTTACTGATGGTGATAAAATTGATCATAAACTTTTACAGTCGAATGTTTGTACCACAGAAAGTAAAGTAAAAAAAAATCTCTTCTCATTTAGATCTAATGATAAGAGCAGATAAAATAAAATTTGAGGTTTTTATGTTAATGGAAGGCAATGCATCTGCTTAAGTAAGGAAGTTGTGWTGCCACATTGTTTAAATGAACAAGTGTGGGAGTTTTATCTTGAATGTAAGCATCTTTCCAGTGCTTTATTTTGGTTTACAACAGAGCCATCTGTTTACAGTACCCTAATTTAAAATCAGTGTTATTTCACAGCAATGTAGGTAGTATTAAAAATATGGAAAATATGGAGCAGCCAAAAGCTTCTGTAACTAAATGGAGGATGTTCTACTCGATGAGAGTGCACATGGTTGGTTCATCACAGTTGGAATTCCAGCAGGGAGAACAGCTTTAGCTTCATTCTATCATATGGAGCCAGAGTAGGATCCTCAGAAGCAGCAATTTGCAGCCTAGTGATTGAATTCTGGGATATTTGAACAGCTTATTAATTATATGCTGATTTCTATTTGAATTTTTAAAAAAGGGAAAAAATTGAAATCACTTGCCTGTATGGCTTCTGTCAAAACTGTTACAGAAAGTGATTCAAAATAATTTCATCAAAAGCAGAATATTTAGTCTTGGAAAATGTCATGGTAAATGCTGTAGAGAGGTGAAGCCTGGACAGTATTTCAAATACTTCCACAGGATAAAGACATTTGCATTTCAAACACAGGAATGATTGTAAATATGTGTGTTAATATTGGATTTAAGTTTAACTTTTTTACTCAGTAGTTGTTTGGTTTTTTTCCCCCAAAAAAATTTACAGCAGGAGAAACCATTGTATGCAATGTAACATCTGCCTGCAATTATTCAGGTTAGTGGTTTTCTTTTCCCTTTTTTTCTTACAAAAATTTTGTTCAACTATTTAATACTCTGAGTAATGAAACAATGTTTAATTGCCATGTAAAATCTAAGTCTGTAATAAATTTTCTTGTAAATTTACAGAGATTTTRTATTAATTCTAAAAATATTAAAGGGGGGAGGTATAAGATTTTCAACTCTCAAAAAAAATTACATCCCRTGTTCTAAGGTTGATTTTCCTAATTTTTTTCCTTTTGGCTTTAGTATTCTATGTGGGCAAGGTAAAACTTCGGGCAAGTGAAGAAAATAATGCATCACTAAATGTAGAAATAGTAAGTATTCTTTTTTAAATAACTTTATTGTAAGGAAAATTGAAGTGAGTTTCTTTTTCTGCAGTTAAAATACTGATATGTTAACATGATTCTTACTGTGTTTGCAGTACAAGATACTGTTTGCAGTGAATGGAACAGCTCTGTTTTAAACAGCTGATTTGTAGCTAAATTTTAAAATTGCAGCTAACTTCCTACTGTAGGGACTTGTATTCTCTACATAKCCACTGCAAGGAGGGGGAAGCCCTTGGTAATCTCAAGAATCTGCATTTAGGTACACAGGATCTTCCTTTGGGGATTAATTTAGGGATTTGCTTTCACAAGATGAGCATCTTGAGTAAAAATTAACATTGGTTTATATGCTGGAATAATTAATGTTGAGACTCTCATGAATAGTTCTGTGGGGTTTTTTGTATTTTTTTCTGTTGTGCTTTTGCATGATCATTCTATGTTTTTTACATGTGGTTACTGAATTAGTGATTTTGCAGTTGCTTATGTGACATGAGTGTGTACATTTATACAACACAAGAGGTTTAAGAGGACAGTGTCATGGACAGCAGCACCATACAGATGATGGAATAGCAAGATAATAAATACTGTGAGGATGAGAATGTTTAATTGTTGCAGATGGAAACTGAGGGGAGGAAAAAAGAAGGCCCTTATGTATTTATTTACACATCTGTCAGGCCTCAGTGTGAGATTTCCATGCCAATCCCTGACAGCATGAGAATGGTCAGCAGCATAAATAACCACAGAGAGTTCCTGCAAGTGCCATGGAGCAGTGACTTTGGGCAGGGATGTGCCCCAAACACACTTTGTGTTGTGTTCTGGTGTGATAATGCCACTGGAACTGTCTGCTGTAGGAACATTATGCCTGTAGCTTCTGGAAAAACTGGTTTTGAACTCTTCAAACTCTKCTGATTTTTAGAAGAATATTTCTTAGGGAACGTCTATACCACGTACGTTAAATGATGTTTTTCCTCATGGCCTTTGCTGCTTGCACAAAATGTAAAAATAACCAATAAAGCTGGTAACCAGAAAAGCATGAGAATGCATTGGTAGAAAGGCCCTAGGTTAAATAACGTAAAAATAACCAATAAAGCTGGTAACCAGAAAAGCATGAGAATGCATTGGTAGAAAGGGCCCTAGGTTAAATAACGTAAAAATAACCAATAAAGCTGGTAACAGAAAAGCATGAGAATGCATTGGTAGAAAGGGCCCTAGGTTAAACCTGAGAGTATCCCCAGTACTTAGGCTGGATCATGGTTATTTAGCTCAGTTTTACCAWGTCTTTCACTACAGTCCTTGACTTTACTGCCAGTGTTGTGTCATCTGTTACCATGATCTGTTCTGGGCCTTGTCCCATTGTTCACTTAGAGTTACAAAGCTCACTCAGTGCTGCTCTAAGCTCTCTTTGTTGCAAACTAAACCAAATTCCTCTTTTTCCAACATAAGACAGGGTGACTTTACTGTCCTCTTGCCCCTATCTTTCACAAGTCAGATTTTGGGATTTGCTGTATACCAGATCAACAGTTCCTTCCATAAGTTGTGACAATGTCATGGTAAATATTTGTAGCAGTGTATTCTTGAGAAAACATGCTTTTTATCTTTGTAATGCCAACATATTAAAATGTGTGAAAATAACATTTTTCTTTTAARGCTAAAAATTATTGGTTGTACTTAKCCATGGGATCTTTTTTTCTGACAGATCAATAACATAACCACYCCCAATCAAGTCAGAAAATTAATTGAAATTCCAGCACACACCCCACAAGAACTGAGGTAAATAATTCTGAATAAGGATTGAAATCTTCATTGCATTTGAACAAGATGAAGTGAGATCTTCCATGTGCTAACCAGACTTTGTGTGATTCTGCACATTAAAAATTTCACAAGTTGTAATTTCTTGCTCATTAATATTAGTTAGAATACTCTTAGTTTTTAAAAGAAACACTGTAGTGTTTAAAAGAAACACTGGAGTTCCTTATGAAAAAATGGTACAACAAATGTTTTTTACAATTTAAAGATTCAATCTATCTGGTAGGAAATTATGAGAACTTTCCTAGCTGCATGTTCTTCAACAAATATTCTTGTTTGGTTGGTTTTTTTTGGTGGTGTTGTTTTGTTTTTTGTTTTTTGTTTTTTGGTTTTTGTTTTTTTAATTCTATGGTTTTATTTTGGTGTAGTGTTTTCTTTCCCAGTCTTTATAAGGAGAGGTTTGAATGAGTTAATATTTACTGCTATTTCCCAAACTTGCCCTGAAAATCAAAAAGATGTSATTAGCCAACAAATCTTGTTTGTACAAGAAATTCATACTTCTTGGTCATTCTATTTTTGTGGCTTTGAGTATAAATTTAGAATTCTATTCCAAGTAATGCTTGGCAAAAGGCAACATTAACATTTATCTTTTGCTCTTTGAAGTAACATTTACAGTAGGTTGGCATTCAAATGTGATGACAGAGGTTTAAATTTAATTTGTGTAGTGACTAATACAAGTCAGCTCTTCAAATATTGAATGCTTTAAAAGTGTTTTTACAGTGTTAGAACTGGCTTGACTTTAAAAAATCACTGATTAACTGGGAAAAAAAATTCTGTTTTTTTATTAAATTGTTGTAATTGTTTTTTAGAAACATAACTAAAAATCCTCCATAACAGTATCATTTTATTTTAAAGCATTTCAGAATTCAACAAAACCTTGCGAGCAGTAAGTCAGGTAAGATTGTTGTTTTTATTGTTTGGAAAATGTTTTTCCAACTTCCTTCTGATAAAGCATCACTCCTGATTTCTCCTTATAAAACAACTTTTTTTTCTGTTTTCATTTGTCATTACAGTCCTCTGTTATGGAATGCAGTGCAGAAAACCAGAGGTTTGTTTTTAAATTTTCAAAAATCAAATACTTAAAGCTCATGTATTGTCTTACGATATATGAAGTACACATGGCTCTGTAAAAGAAGAAAAAGAGAAACTTTCTAGGAAGTTCAAAATTCAAGAAACTGAAATTCAAAACTCAAAATTCAAGGCTGGCAAAATATATATATATATATAGGTTAACAAAAAAAATTTTGATTTGATTATTCTCCTGGATTAGTGACTTTGAAAAAACCTTTTAGAGTCTGTTGSTTTTATTTAACCCAAATATATTGTTTCTCATTAGTCTTCTAYTGAATCACAGACTTCCCAGCCATATTTTTTCTGCATCTTGGTATTAATCATGTAAATGGGAGCACCAGAATTGCAGAACTTGTGAATCCAATGCAGTCTTTATGAGGGATTTGCTTTGAGACTCCCAAATTGTTCTTCAGCTTGGAAAACCAGCCAAGGGTAGGGGGAGCCTGAGGAAAGAACCAGCTCAAGTCTGGAAACCATGGGTTATCAGAGTGGAAAGATTGCTTCAGAGAGTGATCCTGGAAACCCTGAAACATAGATAATCTCTCTCAGTTTAATTGCTGCTCACCATTAAATTGTCCTTTAAAATGATCAGCTTGGAAACACTGTATTCGAAAACTAAATGTGAAACTTCATTTCCCGAAATACTTCAGCCTGGACTTTATTTTCCTGGATTAGGTTGAAAGACAAGTCCAAAACACTCAAATTGAATAAACAAAAAGTCTGATCATACCTTCATGTCACTAGGGCAATGTTTTCATTCTTCTGAGCTAGAAGGAATCCTTTTCATTCATCTCTGTSTTTGCATTTGCTGAACATGAAGAGTTTTTCCTGTAGGCTCACTGGTTTAGGCAGGGCTTAAAGTCATCAMACTGTAGTCATAAAGATGGAGTTACAGGCAATAATGGTTACTGAAGTTCTCTCTAAAGTCAAGAGAGAATGCTGGCTTCCCCAGGGGATGGAAGTTTCCATCAGTGGAGATTATTAATTACAAAAATATCAACTCCTTAATGGTCAACATTGATTTGGGWGGACCCATTTAAGAATTGACATCGCAGAGAAAAGGACAATATGTGCCACAGATTCATGAATTATGCTTCTAATTAGCTTAGTGGTTAATTTGTATTAAAAATATGCCCAAATCTGACAGAGCATAGGAAAAAGGTGCTTTCACAACTCAGCATTTGATGGTAGTTTCTTATGTTGTAAAGATGAGCCAGCTTTGTTTCTTTCTTGAGTTTTAAGCTTTTTTTCTTCTCATTATAGCACACACTGCACTTTCATCATGAAGCTGGCTGAGAGAGAGAATATAAGCAGTTTAACAGACAAAGCAAAAATAAGCCAACTTGGTAAGTTATGCTTTAAACTGTCTCATCAAAATTTTGTTTCTTTACATGTGGTCTTCAAGTAGCTTAAAAGACAAGACAGTTACTTTCAGATAAAAATATTTTTGTTTTTCAGTAATATAAATACATAAAAATGCAGCCTTCTGATTTTTGAGAAGGTGTGTGATAGAAATAACTTTTTAAAAGATTTTGWTATAAAATTGCTGGCTACCTTAATAGAGCACACTTTGAAAGGATTAAGTGTAAAATGAGAACATAAATATCTTGCTGAAATGACAATCTGAATTGAAAGGGATATTAAGAGGCCAAGCTTTTGTAGTGATGTTGTGACAGTATGGAGTAGTGGCTCATAGCTCATACCATTTGTCTCTGGTTCAAAAGCTGTAGCTTTGCATTTTGGTTTGTTTAAAATKAAAAGAAAAAATAAATCTGAACTTGTCAGGCATTGAACAAAAATCTGGGGGTATGGCAATATTGTGACTGGTCAAGACCTTTTGTTTTGCAAAAAAAATTTCAGAACCAACTTCAAAATAAATTATGCACTAAATACTGTTTTTTAAAGACATAATACACATGGTTAAATATTCTATTAATGGTTTTAGCAATTGTTATGCTTAAGGATAAACCAGGTTAATACTTCTTTGTCATCTCAGATCGGTGCTGCTGTTCATCACTGAAGTATTGTTCCTTGACTGCTGAAGAATTRCAAATGTAGTAAGTATAAATACAAAATTTGACTTGCTTATTTCCTAAATTTCCTAACACATTGCTAGAGTCAACTTCCATGCTTCAGTGTAATAGCCAGAAAGGACTCCACAAGAAAAAGGCATTTTCCAGTCTAACTCCCTCCTCTTTCCTCCCTCTTTCCCTTCCCTCCCTTCTTTTCTTTTCTTCTTTTTTTTATTTTTTTTATTTTTTTTTCCTGATGCATCTGGCTTTTGTGTCCAGCATTAGGTCACCTTCAGAACAGGCAGAAAGGCAGTAGTAGTATTTTTATGGACTTCCTAGTTAACAACTACAGCAAAATAGAATATAAGAACCCTCTAAATWTTAGAGCATGAAACATCCAACCTGATTGATTTAAAAAATATATTAKTAGTAGTGTTTCCATATAATTCACATATATTCCTCTATTGTAACTAATTTTCTTTAAAATAGAAACAATGTTAAACTTAYCATGTATTTTTGTGCCTCTTTTCTTTTGCAGTACCATACAAGTGCCACCTCATTCTATATGGGTTCCTTCTGCTCATTCTCCTTCTCTCCATAAAAAGCCTTTCCTCAGATCTAACTCTTTTATTCCCCCCCCTACACTTTCTGCTAAACAAAGCCCTACAATTAGACCACTGATCCCACCATTCACAGATATTTATTTTTCAGGAGCTCTCTCCACATCTCCCCTTACAAACCCTCTCTCTGAAACATCTCTRTCTTCCACCACTACACATTCCTCTTCTGAGTCTCTTGCTCAACCTACCATGACAACTTTTTCTCCCATAACTTCCAATAAATCTGTCACTAATCCCATACCTGCAACAAAATCTGTCACTAATGCTGCTTTCTCAGTTAAATCTGATGCCACATACCTTAACAAGACTTTTACAATTCTTTCTCCTTCTGTAGGTTTCACTAAACATTCTGTAATTTCTTCTTCTGAGCCCCACAGACTTCAAATTGTAAATCACAGCTTTGAGGCTGTCACCAGATTTGTTGCACAAATTCCTCCTGCTGCAACCCAACCTAAATCTGGTCACAAAAATGTTAGCACAGTACCTATAGTTCCCCTCACTCCTTTCACTCCTACTCTTAGTCCTGTCAACAATTCTGTCTCAGCTTCCAGTCCTCATTCTACTGCTGATGGYCAAAGGACCCCAGGTAAATACAACAAATAAATATTTTTTTTTTGTTTGAATACCATTTACTGGATTTGCTTTTAAACTTCAYTAAGCAGTGTTTTATATATATGAGAGGTGACTTTACATATTGCTAAKTTCCCAAGAACAGATGTCTTTTGGACAGAAAAAAATAACTCAGTGAGCAAGGTAGATTTATTTTTTAACTAACCTAATATTTAAAATATTGCAAAGTAATATTGGTCTATCCTTAAAGAATTGTTACTGASTGTGAATGTTTCTTAGTGGCTATTTATTTGCTTATGAAGATTGTGCACATCTTTACAAGTGTCTTTTCAAATTTCTGRCACTATGTTTGAGTTTATTCTACTTTCAGGCATTCAGTGGCTAAAAATTCAAAATAATGGGTTATTTAATATATTAATGGTCTGATGTAGGGAAGTTTGAAATCAATAAAACATAGAATTAATGTTGGCAATTTGAAACCTTCCTTTCAAATTGTTTTGAATTTAAAACATGTTTTCATGAGATTGAAATTACTGATAAGGACGAATTGCACAACTCATTGAGAAACCTTACAAGTAGTGATATGTTTTTTAAATCAAGAGAACTGTCTAATTKTTTTGTTTGTTCATTTGTTGAACTCTATGTTTAACTGTTCATTTGTCACAGGAAAAACAGTTTCAGCTCCCACAAATACAACCTCTGTCCACACCACCATGAGTGTAGCCACAGCTGAGCAAATYGTGTCCAAAATAGAAAATGATTTAGCAGCTGGAAAAGTGGAGCCCAAAGATGTGGGAAGGATGGTTAGTGAGGTGAACAGTATCCTCACTGCTTCTCAGTTGTTACCATCACGAATTTCTAACAGGTAGGTCATTTTGGCAGTAGATCACAGGAGTTTTGTATTTACTGTCTTGATAAATTGGCTTCAACAAGTTCCACATTTCCATAATCATMATCCAGGAGAATGTGTCTTGTTCTTTAATGKGGTTATTCAAAGTGGAAGGACTATMATTGTAATGTTACCAGCTCTGCTGTAATACAATGTTATGGAAAACATTGGGGTTTTTTTGTGTTCACACCATGAGAAGTGAGCATTTTATGCTACATTTAGATTATTGCTCCATAACCATAACTTGCCAGAGAATTTTGGATGTATGTGCTTGGTAATACTAAGTATACTTTTTTCTYAACAGAATTATAAAACTGGTGGATTATATTGGCTTAAAACTGAATTTATCAACATCACCTGCWGAATTTGTCTCCCCTTCCTTGGCTCTGGCAGTTGTCAAAACCGACAGAACCCGCTCCTTCCAAATGTCTTTTGCTGTTCAGGACTCAGCTGATCTCCAGGTTAAACATTTATAATTCTAAATATTTACAAATTGTCARACTTGCAAATTGTCATTTTAAAGTGTTTTGCATGGTTTTACATACCCCATGGTATGCACATGACAGTCCATTGCAGCGCAGGAAGAAAATGTTACCTAGATGGTCAATAAATAAAAAATAAATTTCTAAAAATAGTGTTTATTCTCCTTAAAAGATTTTTATTTTTTGTATTTTATAACTTGCATACATGTAATTTAGGTATGCTCAAAAACTTGTAGGGGATGCATGATCCAATTCTTTTTTTTTTTTTTTTATTTTTTGTATTTTATAACTTGCATACATGTAATTTAGGTATGCTCAAAAACTTGTAGGGGATGCATGATCCAAAATGTTTGCAGTGCCCTGGTATAAACAGCAGAGTTAAACCAAAGAGTGCTTTGGGCATTGTAGGGAGTTCACACTGTTACTCTTGTTACAACCATTCTTTGAATACTCAGCTAATTTCTTTCTGCAGTACTAATGTTTCATTGTACATTATATGATGTGTAATATACATCTAAGGTGATTGTATTTGTAGGTAAAGGACTAATGTGTATTGAGAATGTTGAAAGATTTTGTACTAAACAAAGCTCTSTGGGCTATGAGCACAGCACACAGAATGGGTGAAAATTCAGATTTTTTTTTTGTACAATGTTAAATCACTATGCCCTGGAGATACTTGGATTGTAGATTATTCAGTTTCTTTTTTAAATTTTTGCCAGCTGATCAAAAAGGGTTTATTTCTCAGATTCTGTTTAACCTACAGAASTTACAAATGGGTTGACAAATAATGGATATTTACACTTTTTCTGCATTCTGACATAGTTCCTGTGCAGTATAAARATTCTTACACAGTGGTGTGTAGTGTACCCTGCAAGCAAATGGGTAAAGCCAGATTCCTTTCAGACCTGGAATGGGATTCATCTTTTCAGTCCTGTATTTGCTATTTATGCATTGGAGCAGGAGAGGAATAAAAACTACCCTGAATTTGTGACACAGAAATGTGTATTTTGAAGTTTTAAACTGAAAATAAATTATAATTTATTTAGTTGAAGCTAAACGTAATCCTGGTGTTTCTTTTTCAGGTCTCTCTAGGAGAAGCCAAGGCAATTCAGAATTCAAATAATCTTGGATCAATTATACTTCCTTCATCATTGCTGACAAATTTACCTGCTGAAAAGTTGAATTTGGCTTCTAGAATTATATTCAACTTCTTCAAAAAGACCACTGTGTTCCAGGTAATTTTTTGGYCCACTGTTCAAAAGGCTTGTTATCTCAATGTTAGAGCAAAATATGGATTTTTTTCCTCCTCTAAACACATTTTAAAGCTTCTGACTTAAAAAATAATTAATTTTGTCCAGTGCTAATACCACATAGTAAACTGAGCTTGTGAGCTCTGTACTCTGTTTCCATTAGATTTTAAAATCTGGTGCTTTTTTTGTCATTCCAGGATCTGTCCTTGAAGAATGCATCTTTAATCAGTAGTGTTATATCATCAAGTGTTGCTAACCTCACATTTAGTAACTTAAAGGCGAATGTTACKGTCATTTTGCAGAATATCAGACCTAATCAGGTATGATTTACATATTGGCAGAGTTAAACTACAGTTTTAATGCCTCCAGGGAAGCTGTTGTAGAGGAAATACTGAATTAATACAGATCAMTTTGTAGTGCTTTACTGGTGTGGGTGTTTCATCTCCACCTGGACAYTGAAAATCACTCTTTTTGCTTATTTACCACTGGTTTAAATTTTGCTTCTCAAATAGCATAAGGTAATTTTGCTCTATCACTTATGCATCCAGCTTTTATCTTTCTTACTTAACCCTTCTCTTTTATTCTGTGAAGAATAAAAACTCTCAGATGGAAGACTGACAGTGTGGGTTACTATGGAAGATGCTGCAGTCTTGATGTTTTAGGTGCTGCATGGCCTGAAAATAATATATATATATAATATATAATTATATTTATTATAGATAATAATATATAATAATATATTATTATATGTAATATATAAAATATATTTAATATATATAATTATATATAATAAATAATATATTCCCCTTTTTTCTTAGGGGAACTGAAACACAGGATTGTGTCATCTGGAAGTATTAGGGCTCTTTTACACTTTCTTAAATACTTCTWTTCTTCTTCTTTCTTTAAACTTTCTTTTCTTACATCTTTCTTAAATGAGCATCAAGGATTAAAGGCTTCTATCCCCTACCTTAACAGAGTTTAAAATAGTACAATATTATAAATTGAAAAATGAAGATATTCCACTAATGCACCTGCAGCTTTTTTCAGTAGCTGGCTTAGTGGCATCTTTACTTGTTTTCATATAACAATGAGTTTTGAGATATAAATGTAGAAGTATTTGTATTTATAGCAACATAAGTGMATTGCCGTGGGTATTTTTAGAATTTGCATTCTAAAAATGTGTGTGGGGGGGAAATTTATATGTAAACATGATAGTAAGAAATGATCAAATAATTTGCAAATGAAAAGGTTTTTCCTTTTCTGTGTGGTCATGACTTCAAAAGTTGCAAAGTCTGGGATGATGAGAAATCCCAAGGATTTGTATAGTGTGGGAAGACCATGAAAGAGCATTCAAAAGGTTCTGCCAGGACCAGAATCTTTGTATAAGCATGAGAGCTAGCTCCTCTATGGTGATTTCAAATTTGTTCASCATATTTTTACATTTTTACAAATGCAGTTTGCACCATTAATCCGTTCTATGCACCTAAATTAACTTTCATGTAGAACAGACATAATTTGCTGTATACAGTGTTTATTCTTGCCTGCATTTTGTAGGTAATTCAAAAATCATTTGATCCTAAACTCATAGCTCAGTAATTTTGTTTTGCTTTTTACCTCCTGAACAGGATAATTCAACAGTTAGATGTGKTTTTTGGGACTTCAATAAAAATGGTAAGTACTTGATATCACCAAGATAATGATGCTGTTTTGGCTGTGTTAACTCATTAATATGAAAAAGCCTTTTCTGAATAACAAAGCTGCTTTCTTTMCCAGGKGGACATGGAGGCTGGTCTTATGAAGGTTGCATAGTTAAAGAAAGCAGAGTGAATGAAACAGTCTGTTCATGCAACCACCTCACAAGTTTTGCAGTTTTGATGGTAATTATTTTAAATATTATGCAATCTCTCCATTATTCAAGAACTCATTTAACCTTAYGTTATCTTAAACAAGTGAGGACTCAATAAGCACAAATTACCTAATAATTAGTGCTCATGTTCTGTTCACTGTTAGTACAAATAGTTATACAATTAGTCCTGTGCTTAAACTGCTTGTTAAATGGGAATCCATGAGGAAAGAATTTATTAAGTGCTGCAGCTTTTRCATTTAGGCAGCTATTTATATTCTAAGAAATAAAATTTAGGMTAAATCAAATTTAAAACAGGTTTTTAATCAAAGGGGTTTTCACAGTTAAAGTCATAGAATCATGAAATAATATCTCAAGTTGAGAAAGGGTCATGGAGTCCAACTCCCCACTTTTTACAGGACTAGCTTGGCTTTTTTGTTTTTCATCTAACCTTTTAKAAGAGTCATAGTGAGAAGAATGGATTTCATTTTTTTAAGTGCAGAGGGAAAGGTGCATTTTGGTTTATTTTGGTGGGGTTTTATCTTTTTCCATTAAATAAWCATGTTCTCTGACATTAACTTCTGTTTCTGTTTCAGGACGTGTATGGAAAACTACCTTTGAATCCCACACAAGAATTGGTRCTGACTTTTATATCATATATAGGCTGTGGCCTCTCTGCAATTTTTCTTTCTGTGACTCTTGTGACCTACATAGCCTTTGAGTAAGTACCCATTCAGCTGAGCTCCCATTACTCTTCAGTTGGGATTGATTTTGTAGTCTTTGCTGCAAAGTCCTTTCCATCAGTTATGGATTATGCCTCCACAAATAATGCACAGATTTGGCCACTTTACCAGGAAGGTGTTGATTCTGTCTTCAGGAATGTTAAATCTTATGAACAAGTGAATTATTCTGAGGTTCTATGCAGTAAGAAGTGAAGAAATACTCTGAAGTATTTTATAATGGATTACCATAATAAAAGTGTGAAAGAATGTGTTTAAGATACAACGTATATGAAAYAGTGCAGAATTTTAGCATTTTGAAAAGAATAAGTATTCTTTGTTTATTCTTCATTATTCTAAGGCTGGGACTTGTCTCTATCTTGTCTTCAGACACCCAGTCAAAAGCCTCATCTATTTTAGCAGCAAAGAACAGTCACATTTTGGGTTTGGGAAGTACTGTAACAAGAAGTCCAATATACAGTGTAAAAAAAAAAAATTACCATGGTACTAAACACTAAGACTCCAAGTTATTGTTTGTTTATTATTTCTAAAAAACTTGATTCATACAGACCACTAATTTGGAATTAGGTTGTTAATTATCTTCTCCCTGTATAAATACAACATATGAAGCATTGTATATGAATGAAAATATATTGGCATTTGTTCACTAAGGACTACAAGAGACAAAGTAAACCAGGGATCCATTAACAATTGATGTCATGTCACTAATTTGCTTTTTTTTTTTTTATTTTTTAGGAAAATTCGGAGAGACTATCCCTCCAAAATACTTATTCAGCTGTGTGCTGCATTACTTCTACTCAACTTAGTTTTTCTCCTGGACTCATGGATTGCACTCTATGACACACGAGGCCTGTGCATTGCAGTTGCAGTTTTGCTTCACTATTTCCTCTTGGTTTCCTTCACCTGGATGGGTCTGGAAGCTTTCCACATGTACCTGGCCCTTGTGAAAGTCTTTAACACCTATGTGCGGAAATACATTCTGAAATTTTGTGTTGTTGGTTGGGGTATGTATTGTTTTTTTTTTTTTGCTTTTGTATGCTGAATAGATAATTCCTCTTTTCAAGTGAATTCCTCATTCCGGTGAATGTGACACAAGTCAGAAAAGAAAATTAGGTAATCATTAAACATTAGGATATGTGTGAATATTCACTTGTGAATGTGAC
>NW_026624475.1:0-1814 GCF_030028575.1 Malurus melanocephalus
AACTGGTTATCGATTCCACTTCAAGGATCCTTGAAAAGGTTTTGCTGAGCACCTTCAAATCTCAGCGACGTGGGCTGAGCACAGGACAGGCTCTGGCTGTGATTTGGGGTCATTCACTCCCTGTCCTTGCGAGTCCAGGTGTCCAGCAGAACGGACCCCGAGCACTCCCTGTGCTCCCAGCAGCCCGTCCTGGCTGTGGCAGGGACAGAAATGTCACCTCAAAAGGCTGGGGGTGCCAGCCAGGACATGTCACCTTCCAGCAGGGACAGAGGGGGGACACAGGGCTGGGTTTGGCTTTGCTGACGGGTGAGGGTCAGGGTTTGGGATGGCCCCAATGCGGACGGGCTGAGGGTCAGGGTTTGGGGTGGCCCCAATGCTGATGGCTGAGGGTCTGGGTTTGGGATGGCCCCAATGCTGGCGGGCTGAGGGTCAGGGTTTGGGATGGCCCCAATGGTGACGGGCTGAGGGTCAGGGTTTGGGATGGCCCCAATGGTGACGGGCTGAGGGTCAGGGTTTGGGATGGCCCCAATGCTGATGGGCTGAGGGTCAGGGTTTGGGGTGGCCCCAATGCTGATGGGTGAGGGTCAGGGTTTGGGGTGGCCCCAATGGTGATGGGCTGAGGGTCAGGGTTTGGGCTGGCCCCAATGCTGATGGGCTTAGGGTCAGGGTTTGGGATGGCCCCAATGGTGACGAGTTGAGGGTCAGGGTTTGGGCTGGCCCCAATGCTGACGGGCTGAGGGTCAGGATTTGGGATGGCCCCAATGCTGATGGGTGAGGGTCAGGGTTTGGGGTGGCCCCAATGCTGATGGGTGAGGGTCAGGATTTGGGATGGCCCCAATGCTGATGGGCTTAGGGTCAGGCTTTGGGGTGGCCCCAATGCTGATGGGCTGAGGGTTTGGGGTGGCCCCAATGCTGACGGGCTGAGGGTCAGGGTTTGGGGTGGCCCCAATGCTGATGGGCTGAGGGTCAGGGTTTGGGGTGGCCCCAATGTCCCCAGCCGAGCCCACAGCACATCTGGAGGATCCCATCCCAGATGTGGAGGGTTCCCCTCCTGCCATGGGGATGGGGACGGGCTCGGGGTGGGTGATCAGAGCAGGGTGCTGCTGAATTATCCTGCACAGAACACCCAGAGTTAAATCGAGGGGTGATCAGTCTGGTTCAGGCTGTGGGTGCTGCTGAATTTCCTGCACAGAGCACCCAGAGTTAATTCAGGGGTGATCGGGCTGTGGTGCTGCTGAATTACCCTGCACAGAGCACCAGAGTTAATTCAGGGTGATGTTGTGCTCCTGCCGGCTGAGCCGGGCTGGAGCAGCAGCAGCAATCAGAGCTGTGACCTTGGCGGGGCCGGGTCAGGCTGCAGCAGTGATGGAGTGCCRGCAGAAGGCTCTGGAGCTGCGATTTCAATACCTGTTTACATGAGGGGTGATGGATGGGCACCCGCTGCCTGCGGGGCCGTAACTCAGCGCGGCTCTGCGGGACAGGGATGACACCATAAAGCACAGAGCAGAGAGCAGCCCCTGCCGTGATTTATGGCCGGGGCTCGCTCCCTGGCCAGCTCATCCATCGCCTTTTACTGCAGACACTGCACCGAGAAATTATTATTGTAAAAATTTGTTTAAAGGAGCTCGGTAAACTCCCTTTGATCTGACAATTTCACCTTAAAATCCTCCTGGATGTTTATCTGTGCTGAACAGAAGATAACATCCCTGTCTTTCCYGCAGTGCAATGTGAGAATAAACCAGGTGAGGATGGAGAATGGTGGAGGTGTCTGCGAGCCAAARTTCCTCTCTGGACCCGGGGCAGATAATGGGGTG
>NW_026624475.1:2990-7095 GCF_030028575.1 Malurus melanocephalus
ATGGTGGAGGTGTCTGCGAGCCAAAATTCCTCTCTGGACCCGGGGCAGATAATGGGGTGTTCTGTACCGATGGCCAGGGTTCTCCCCAACCCATTGCTGTCACAGAACGGGCAACCCGAGCTGCAGATCCATCCTGCCCTGAGCTGCAGATCCTGTCCTGAGCTGCAGATCCTGCCCTGAGCTRCAGATCCATCCTGAGCTGCAGATCCTGCCCTGAGCTGCAGATCCTGCCCCGAGCTGCAGATCCTGCCCTGAGCTGCAGATCCTGCTCTGAGCTGCAGATCCTGCCCCGAGCTGCAGATCCTGCTCTGAGCTGCAGATCCTGCCCCGAGCTGCAGATCCTGCCCTGAGCTGCAGATCCTGCCCTGAGCTGCAGATCCTGCTCTGAGCTGCAGATCCTGCCCTGCAGATCCTGTCCTGCCCTGCAGATCCTGTCCCGAGCTGCAGATCCTGCTCTGAGCTGCAGATCCTGTCCCGAGCTGCAGATCCATCCTGAGCTGCAGATCCTGCTCTGAGCTGCAGATCCATCCTGAGCTGCAGATCCTGCTCTGAGCTGCAGATCCTGCTCTGAGCTGCAGATCCTGTCCTGAGCTGCAGATCCTGCCCTGAGCTGCCCCGAGCTGCAGATCCTGCCCCGAGGTTCAGATCCTGCTCTGAACTGCAGATCCTCCTCCCCTGAATGTGGCTGAGGAGAGCAGGGGACTCCTCCACTCGTGACTGATTGTCCAAATCCATCTTACACTGGGGATAATCTGTAAACGCTGCTCCTCTCCGTGTCGGCGTCGCAAGGAGCGGCTCAGAAAGATCAATCACCCAAATTCATCATGGGCACCCAGCTCCCTGCCCCTCCTCGGCTCACAAAATGATGCTGCTGAGAGATTAAGGCTCGAGAAGCGCTTTTCTGTGTCCCCATAGCCTTTTGATCCTAAGATAGATCACCCGGAGAGCCCTAACTGCTCCTGCTTGTGCTAAACAAAGATAATGGCATTTGGAGTCACCTCCACCTAATGATGCAGCCACCAAATAAATTATCCTTTCCCCTGCCCAGCAGCAGAGCAGGGAAGGGGATTTGGGCACCSTGATAGCCGGGAGAGCTGTGGATTCTGCCCTGCTCTCCTAGGACCGCCTTAAAAAAAAAATAAAATCCAGTTCCTAAACAGCTGAAAAAACATTAAATGCTCCATATACTCTCTATAAACAAGCAGTTAGAGAAATCCAGGCTGGAAAACACTTGGTGGAATAAGGTCAAGCTTCTCATATGAATCAAATTAGTGGCCGCTCAACGARCACCACACAACATTAGGCTGAGGGGACCAGGGAAATGCTGCATTTTCAAGGTTATGCTTTTGTTTCCTGCCGGAGCCGCTCCCTGCCAGGGGACCTTGGCTGATTTGAGTCACTTTGAGGGGGCTGCTCGCTGTCCCCATTCCATCACCTGCTCCAAAGGTGGCAGAGACAATCCCTAAGTGCTGTGGGAAATGGGGGATTGTGTTACAAACCAGGGTCAGCTCCCCCAGGGAACCCCTGGAAACTGCACGGAAATGGTGGGAGAGAATTGAGCCCTGACGGAAATCAGACAGGAACTGCAGCGGGAAATTGCCTGGAGCGGCTCCCGTTGTTGTGGGATCAGAGAGTGGCACGGGAAGCTGCAGGGTGGCAATGGGGACTCGGGACAATGTGCCCAGATGAGACCCAAGGGACTGCTCTGGGATTGGGGGGACCAGCAAGGGACAGGGATGGGGACAGGGATAGGAACAGGGACAGGGACAGGACAGGGATAGGGATAGGGATAGGGACAGGAACAGGGACGGGGATGGGACAGGGACAGGAACAGGGATGGGACAGGGATGGGGATGGGACAGGGACAGGAACAGGGATGGGACAGGACAGGGATGGGGACAGGGATGGGACAGGAATGGGGCAGGGACAGGGATGGGGATGGGACAGGGACAGGAACAGGGATGGGACAGGGACAGGAACAGGGATGGGGATGGGACAGGGACAAGAACAGGGACAAGGACAGGGGATAGGGACAGGGACAAGGACTGTGCCAGGGCTCCACCCGTGCCCGTGAGAGGCTGAGCACAGCACTCAGCACCCGCACACGTGGCTCAGGCAGCAGTTCAGGCTGGAACGCACCCACAGCCCCCAATTCCCCTGATCTCCCGACCCTCCAAACCCCCGATCCCCGCTCCCCAAACCGGGCACCCTCTGCAGCGGCACCCGGTGCCACATTCGGTGCCACACTCGGTGCCAAGGCGGCTCCKCACCACTCGTGCGCTGCAGAAACATTGATTTGATGCTGCAGCTCTGCTTTCAGGATGATTAATCCGCGGGCGGCCGCGTGTTGGGGCTCTCCATAAAGGCAGGTGCGTGTGTCGGTGCGTGCGCTGTCAGGGCCGCTCATGTGAGCGTCTGTTTTACAGCCCAATTGACAGCGGCATTGTTCTGGCAGGGTTACAGCTCTGACATGCCGAATCAATCTTTTTAACCTGTCAATTAATCAGTGGGCAGCTGTCAGCCCCGCTGAAAGGCCTGAAGGACAGTGCCCTTTCAATGGATTATACTGGATGCTCGCTGGAGTAAAATTGAACGCTTCGGTCTCGGGAACTCTCCCCGCACCCAGAGCAAGGCTGCAGCTCCTTYTCCTGCAGGGAGCGAGGCCAGGGCCTGCTGCAGGGAACCAGGAGGGAAAAATGGCACTGAGACAGCGTGGTGTGTGACTCGCTGGCTGAGAGAGCTCCGGAGCACAAGGACTGGACAGGGAGGAGTGGATCCCTGAGCCCCTGAGCCCCTGATACCCCAATCCCCGATCCCCCAATCCTCCAATTCCCCTGATCGCCTGACCCTCTGAATCCCTGATCCCCCAATCCTCCAATTCCCCTGATCGCCTGACCCTCTGAATCCCTGATCCCCCAATCCTCCAATCCCCCAATCCCCCAATCCCCAATCCCCTGATCCCAGAGCACACCCAGGCTGTGTTGGGGTTTCACAGAGAGCAATGTCCCTGTGCTGGGGACCAACACCCTGACCTGTCCCTGTCCCYGTCCCYMYCCSTYYCCCTKTCCCTGTYCCYRTYCCYRTCCCTSTCYCTGTCYCTGTCCCYRTCCCCATCCYYGTCCCAGTCYCAGGTGYCACTCCCCTGTCACCAGATTTGGGTTCCCCAAACCCCCCTGGCTGTCCCCAGCACCGGGCCCAGCTCGTGGAACACCAGGAACGTTCTGCTCTGATGTCACAACAGGAACAGCTCTGGATGGGACATGTTCAGAGATCYGCTCCTCTCYGCCTGCCTTCCCTCATTAGCACAGYGTAACTCATTAATATCAACCACGAGTGCATTTCCAGAGCCCCTCAGCTCTCCCCTGCAGGACTCTTTCTTTTCCTGATGTCCTTTGAAGCTGGAAATGCTCCCCCAGCTCAGGGCTGGAGCCAGTTTTGGGTTTTCCATGAACGACCCCAGCCTGGAGCATCCCCACACAGAAAGTGCTGACACCGGGCCCAGCTCTGCACCCGACGTGCTGAGGAATGAAAAAAAAACCCTCTGCAATCTGGAGAGATAAGGAGAGGTTGAGTCACGAGTGAGCTGGGCTCTGCCAGGAGACGTTTCAAAGCTTTTATGGCGAGATTCAATACAGATATACAGAGATCAATTATCTTAAAAGCAGCAAGGAGGTTCAGCAAATATTTCCAGCTTTAAACAGGTTTATTTCCATCTGCACTTATCTGTGCTATTTAAACTCCATTGCTTGCAGTTAATCTTTTGTAATGCAGCATAAGAGGGCTTATTTACTTTCTAATGACATCAATTGGCCATAAATATTAGACATCTAAGGTTCGCTGGAGCTATAGGGACAGTTTTCCATTCCTACTTGACATTTGACTATTTGCAGTGCTTCCTTTCTGTTTGTTCTTGTGTGACTCACTTATCGGCTGTCATAGGCCCGCTTCGATTTATTTAAATGGAATGAATAAGTACATTAGGCAAAGCTGTCAGGAGGGGAGAGAATGGGAACTCACGGCGATGAGTGATAAGTCAACAAGCTGCGAGGGAGATTCTCAGCAGAGCCGCACAAATCAAAGCGCTAAACGGGAGGAACAAAGACAG
>NW_026624475.1:8042-10712 GCF_030028575.1 Malurus melanocephalus
GCAGCGCTCCCACACTTGTGAGATTTATTGRAGGATCAAAGACTCCAGACTATTATCCGCCGCTAAGGTGGGAGCTGTGCAAACACCCAGATAGCTCTGGACTCGGGGAGATAGTTTTTCTTTTTAATTTTCTCCGTTGCGTGGCGCTTAGCCGGACTAATTAATTGCGGAAAGCTCATCTCGCAGCCCGACTGGAACTGTTTGTTTTGAATACRTTAGAGATGCTCTGAGAGGGGGAAGATTCCTCGAATTATTTTGCCACTTTTAGATTATGGAAGTGTGAGAGTGACAAAAACCCCTTTTTCGTGGGGTTGTGGGGTCGGGCAGGTGCTGGTTCTGCAGAAAGGAGGGACATCGAGCTCATTCTGCTTTAAACTCAATTAATCCCAGCCTTTTTAAAGTTCTCTGCTGGGACAGCCCCGTTCCTGCTCTCRCTGCTCCTCCCTTCCAACAACGCGCTTTTGGTTTTCACTCCTCATCTTTGAACCCCCCAAAAAAAAACCCTTTAATTTGCTGCCGGCAATAAATCAGAGCTGACAGTAGTTGAATAGCAGCTGATTAAAATCATTTGTTTTCCAACTCAGCCAGCTGCACGCTCCTGCCTACATGACTTTTGTGGCATTCCCTGCATTGCTCTCCCCTCTCTCTCTTCCTTTCTTTTCAAGGAGTTGCGTCACATTTTTGTAATTCTTTGGAAATGAGATCCTCTTCCCTTCCCCACACRCACCAGAATTCTCCATTTTACAAGCCCAGCCTTGTTTATCTCCAGGACCACTCATGAGATTCTCTCTCCATTCGCAGCGCCCAGGCCACATCTGCTTTGGGTTTGTTTGTGTTTGGTTGTTTTTTCCCCCAAAAGAAACACGAGGWGGGAGAGAAAAGCGTTTAAACTCCKMATTCCACATGGCCTGGCCAAAGCAGGGCTTGGAAAAGCTGGGAATTGTTTAAAAATGCTGTCAGGGAGTGATGGCCAGCAGCGAGCAGGAGGTGGGGAAGGATTGGGGTGTTTGCTGGAGAGTCTGGCACAGGTGGCAGTGCCAAGTTTGGGGGGCTCAGGTGGGCACAGGGGCAGCAGGAAAAGCTCAAGGCCTGGCTCAGTGTCACCTCAGTGGCACTTGGGGACAGCTCTATTTGTCCCAAAGCCCTGGGGCTCTGTCCCTTCCAGCTCAGGGTGGGCTCTGTGGCTGCAGCTCTCTCTCCTCCCTCCCTCGGCCTCCAGCCATCCCTGAAAAAAATGTRTCCTGGCTGCCAGTGCCATTCCCCGAGCCCAGGCATCTGCAGCCATATGCATCAAATTAAAAGCAAAGGCGGAATATAAATCTCCTCGCCATTCCTGGGGAARGTTTCGCATGACAACCGCATTCCTGTGACACTTTCCATCTTCTGTTTTACCACACGGASCAGCAGCTGTTTCCAAAACAAACCCTGAGTGATGAACAGACAAAATYTTGGGCTGGTTGTGAATGAGTGGACGGAGGTTCTGCAGGGCTCAGGGCTCCTCAGGGCTCTGCCAGCATTCCCTTCTCTTTTTCMCCACAAAAACAAGCTCCAGGAGATGGTTCTGGAGAGGAAAATTGTCTTAAGGAATAGGCCTTGCTCTGCSTTAAACTTTCCAGGCTGGGAGAAGTTCGGGTCGCTGCTTAATTAAGATTTGTGAAGTTTTCTTTATTGTCATTGTCATCTGTGCTGTGCTGGGAGCTGGCAGGGAATTGTCCGAGCTCAGAATGAAGGAACGGCCCGGTCCTCACACTCCCAGATCACCCAGCCACATCTGGAAGGAAATTTTATCCCGAAGGATCGGGGTTTGGCAGCCCCTGGAGCAGCGTGTGTGTCCTGGGGACTGTCCTTCTCCACGGTGTCACCCCACAGCGCTGTCCCCAAGTGCCACCGGACTCTAAAATCCACGTGCAGAGCAGTCCCACAGCGATCTCTGCTCGGGGAGGATGTTTGCCTTCCCCAGCCGCCTTTTCCTTGCATTTAAACAGAAATGTTTCCTTTTTTAAACAGTTTACATTCCCGATTCCAGAGGTCTCCCGCTTGCCAAAGCCACCAGTATTTGTCTCACTTTAAATGCATTTATATGCTAATGCGGACAGGCTCTCCACACACCGCACAAAACCAGAGAGAAATCACTCCTTTCTCGCCCGATTTACAAAACGCAGCCATCAGACATCYTTTGGATTCACCCACGTTAATCAAAACCTGTATTGCGCCCGGTGCGAGTGTGAAACGGCCATTGCCGGTGATAAACCAGGCTCAGAGCCCGGGATTATCTGTCCGGCCTTGACAAATCGGTGCCACATTTGGAGGAGGAGCAGAAGGGGAGGAAGGAAATGTAATTTCAAGGATACAGTTGTGTGTGCGGGGCTGGACAGCATTTCTCCCTGTTTTATTGCCTTTGGGATCGTCTTACAGCGCTGTGGGTCCGGAGCGCTCTGCAGACGTTCCCTGATTACAATCTGCAGAGGTTTGAAGTGCTTTCCCAAGGTCAATCAGCCTCTCCCGGTGTAATCACGGCGATTTTAGAGCCCTTTCCCGGCGGGAGGGATTCATCTGCGGCTCCAGGGGCAGCCAGGAGCCGCTTCTCCTGTGGTTCTGGGGAGCAAAAGCCGCTTCTCCTGTGGTTCTGGGGAGCAAAAGCCGCTTCTCCTGCGGTTCTGGGGAGCAAAA